>NC_072739.1:68417887-68499176 GCF_026930045.1 Uloborus diversus | reverse complement strand
ATCAAGTTTTAGCTATTGCCTTATTCACCCCAATTAAATCTATTTCAGAACTTTTGTCGACTCTAAGCTCATAAACATAAACTGTCAAATTTTAAGATTTTTTCTTCTAAAAAATATGAAACATATGATAATAGGAAATAAGGGTACCACTGTTTCCTAGAAGTATATAGTTAAAGGAATGGTGGTAGTAGCTGGGGGAAGGGGGGGGGGGGCAGAGCAGCTAGATTTGAAACCTAGTGGTTGATAGTCAAAATTTGTTCTGAAGGATGATTTCTAATTGTCATTGTAAAAGTTCTATCATCATGTGTGACAGTTTTCAGTTTAAAAAAAAAGAGAAAATTATACTTGAAAACTGCTTGAAAAAAGGGGCAGAAGAGACTGGGGGAAAAATTTCAGATTACTATGCTCAATGTACATGTACAGACATTTTATGATAAAAATTTATTATGGACTATGCCTCTAGACTTGCACCAAAAAATCAAAATAAAAATTCTATGAAACTTTTTTAAAATTTTAAACGCTAAATTTATTTTGAATCATACATTATTTGTGTTAAAACTGGTCTACTTATACCTATTATTCAAATATAGCTGCCATGAAGCGAAAATAGCTAAAAAGTTGCTGTTTAATCTATTGTGTGGGAAATATATTGTTTTTAAATGTAAAGTAGGGTTGGATGGGTTAAGTGGGACCCCTTTTGAGAATAGTTCGTTTTTGAAACCTTATGCATAAGTCTTGAAGCAAAAAATTTTATACTTATTGTCTTATTTTATCTCATATATTATTAATAAACAAACGTTCTTCATTATTTTCTGAAATATTACTTTAAATATTCTTAACTATTATATTTTTAAAAAAATCGGATGGGGCTTCCACTTACCCCACAGTAAGCGCAGGGCCGGCTGTAGTAGTTCTGCCGCCCTAGGCGACATTGACTAGTGCCGCACCCCAGTCATCCCAATTGAGTAATAATAATCATAATATAAAATAATAATATGGATTTTGCATATCAAAGCTGTGGTACACACTTTAAGTTGTCTTTTTCATTAATAAAATAGTGCATCTTATATCACTGAAACGGATGTTAATATTTTCAAAAGACTTTTTTAAACCACGCAATTTGCCGCCTCTAAAACTAAATTGAATTTTTAGTTATATTCCGAACCGAACTATATATATATATATATATATATATATATATATATATATATATATATATATATATATATATATATATATATATATATATATATATATATATATATATATATATATATATATAATATAATATATATATATATATATATATATATATATATATATATATATATATATATATATATATAATATATATATATATATATATATATATATATATATATATATATATATATATATATATATATATATATATATATATATATATATATATATATATATATATATATATATATATGCTTTGCATGTCCAAGCACTGATACACACTTCTTCACTTGACCGTTCTTGGCGTCTGGTTCCTTTTTCAGCTTGGACCAGGAGCCTCTGCAGCACCACCGCTCACCGTCCTCTGCAGGCGCGGCTGCTCCGGTCCTGAGCTATCCGCTTCTCTTGGTCAGAGGCGTCCATATCCTACACACACTCACACAAACACACACACACACGACTTCACACACATACACTCACACTCCCTACGTGCATACACACAAGTCTACACACACACACAACGATGCACACGTAACCGCCCGGGAGGAGGGGCAGGCTTGGGGGGACAGGAGCCATTTCTAGAAACAATAACCCCAATGAGTAAGGTCCTGTCGCAGTTCGTGATTGCGAAAAACATAATTTGAATTAAAAATTTCAGAATTCAAATTAGTTTTTTTTATTTTTTTGTATTTGATATAAAACTGAAACTCATATTTTAAACTGATATGTTCATCATTAAATTTGTTGTAAACGAATTCGAATTTTTTTTTCCAATTAAAAATTTTCGTTGCTCACTTTTAATTAACTGACATTTTTTCAGCACCCTTTTCACTTTTTAAAGATATGATTATCAAAAAATTAGTTTAATAACTTTTATTCTATTGTACATAGTTATTTTTCACCTATCATTAATTAATAATGAATACTAAGTTCGGTGTATTTTTTTACCGAAGTTTATTGAGTACTTTCATCAGTTGAGGTTACATAATTTTTTTTTCAGAGACTTAAGTTTACATCCTCCAAATGTAACAAATACCAATTCCCAAGAACGTCCAATGTTTGTCGTCCAATTTTAAATTACTCTTTTTCTGACTCGTAGCTCTTCCATATCCTAAGTCTATTTCATGCAAATGCACAATGTATTTATTCAGAATAACCCAAATGAAAAACCGTTTGATAATACTACTTTATTCCTGTCCCTTTGAACAATTTTATTATTACTAACAATTATAGGCAATTTGAATTTTATCGTGCTTACATATTAATAATTTGAAAATTTATTTATTCACCCATTTACACCAAGTGTAACCAAAAATAATACATTCTTCTTCTCTTTTCTTAATAAGATTGCACTAAAGTAAATAATTATGTATGTAAATAAAAAAGTCAATTTTTCATTTTTTTCCATCATAAATGCTAAATGTAATCTTTTTAATTCTTCAAATATTTATATTTTGGCTAATTATAAAGAATAAATGAATACGGAACAAAAAAGAAGACAACTTTAAGGGCTTTGCAACCTTATTTTATAATTAATCTTTGATTGATACTCATACATCTGTTCACTAGATGGCAGCATGAACGATAAGAAAATCAAGTAGAAAAGCGAAGATATTGCACTATTTCACCCTGACGCTTTCAGAATCTTTCGGTCCCTAACCGAACGTGTTAATACCACATAATAATTTAAACTTGCAAATTTTTGCGTTATGTGTACTGGCTGCAATTAGGTTTTTTGTGGAATTGATGTTGCTATGAGTAATATTCTTTGTAACAAGTAGTGATGAAGGAAATCCACGTGTTTAATTTTAAAAGTAAATATTCAGGGTACTTCAGGTACAGGTAAATAACCTCTCCCCTGATTGAACTCTATACGCATAAAATACTTCGTTTATAAGACATTACATTGCATATATATTTTTAGTGTCAACCAACTATAAACGTTGCACCGCTTTTACAACTTTATGCAACTAATTATGTTATAAAAAAAAAAAAAAAATCCAACACTTTTGCCGTATAATTTTGTGATAATGTATTTGTTTGCTCTGCATAAAAGTTTGAGTAGAGTCTCTATCTAGAATTCTGCTCTGTTTTCTAAAAGAGTAGTTTCTGATTTATCAAATATCGAAATTTTGTTATGACTTGACTTTTGGATATTATGATTTTCGATCTTGGTGAATTTGGTGGTGGTTGATAATTTCAGTTTATTCCTATGGTTGTCCTTTGTTGTAATTTCCATTTATTCGTTGCTGCATTCTTGTTGCTGTTATATTTTGTCTTGCAACTAATAATGCATGTAAATGAAGCATTGCATTTCGGTAATATTCTGTTTCCTCATATTGCTATTCATATTTGATCAGAAAAAGTTTTATAAAATATGGATGCAATGCCAAAAATTTCATATGTCGTATTTGCTCTTTGCATCCATGAGAATATTTGCTTTGTCTTAGTGGTAGTGTGTTCAGCCACACAAATTTTAAGGGGGCCAATAATCAATTGAATGTTATACTATCTCGGTTAATACAAACACCGTCCATTGCATTTTTATTCCACGCATGATGAAATGTTTGACCATTGTTAAATTTGTGTGGTTTGTCAAAGAATTTTTTTCCCACAATAAAAACACTTGCAATAATTTATGTGACCCACCTTAATCGGGATTTGACTTTGGACAAGCTTTTCAGAAGTCCAAGTGTTATACATCATGAATATTGTTCTGGTATTCCATTACAAACTATCATTACTGATAAGCCAGTTTCAAGATTAAAGTCGTTAAAAGAAAACAAAGGAGAGAAATTCTCCAGGATGACATGGGATTCTATTCATGCATTAAGAATGATTGATAAATTTGCAACTTTATGCGCAAAAGTCTAATTTTTTGTAGCGCTAACTCAGTTCTCAGTTATTTTAAAATTTTATCATTCAACTTAACAGTATGTTATTATCATTCAATTGGATTTTCACTCCTTTGTAACAAGAAGAAATTTGAAATATAACTCTTCCAGTAGGTCAGTTCTGTTTTTCACAAATAATTAAAATTTGATACTTGATCTGGTTTACTTAATGTTTCACATTTGAGTATATTGTCTTATGCTACCATCCACCGGTTGCGTAAGCTATTTTTTGCGAGTTTTGTGGCAGGAAAGATTACCGCATTTAGTTTTCAAATCAATAATGCATTAGTACTCCAAAATGTCAATTTCAAAAAAAAAAAAGCCGTAAAAAATTTTTTAGTCATACTATGCATAAAGATTTTTGAAAGTTTTGAAGTATTGCAATAGAAAATCACAAGTTCTAAAAATTTGAAGGGTGAGAACTAGTGGCGCACTAGAATTTTTTTTATGGGTGGGACCAGGATCAAAAGTCTCAATCTCATACCACATTCCAAAAAGACGTCAAACTTCTTCACTTGATTTATCGATTCATGAGAACAGAAAGCAGTGAAAATTGAGTTATTGAATAAATAATTATGATATTTTTCATAATACTTATGTTAATCTTCAATTATAAAACTAAAAACATTGTGGTGTATTCATTTATAGCACCAGTTTGCTTCTATAGGCTTACAAATCATCATTGAATGAAATAGTTTTCTTGTTTTTCTTTGTATTTCATTTTTAACTTCCTCAGAGTCTGATGGTGACAATACTCGAATTCAGCAGCGCAAAACCATTTAAAGGTTATCGCACATGGTAATTTTTGAGTATGTTTTTAGCCTCCTTGAAGTCAAGAAAAATCTCTCTCGTGCAATTCTTTATAGAAAAATGCACAATTAAAAGAAATCTTTTAGGAGCTCAAGGGACGGTTCCAGGCCTCCTGGTCCAAAACTTCAACTTCAATCATAGAAATTGATCCGGACGATATATTTCAGTGCAGTTACTGTGATTTTGCAACCGCAGATTGTGACACGTTAATCTATCAGATGAGAACTTGTGAAAAATTAAAGAAACTTAGATTCGACTTTTTTCTGAAACTCATTTTTAATGTAAGTCTTAGTGTGAAATTAGCTCAATCACTTGGACGAAAATTAAGGTTTTTACTTGGGATGTTTTAGTTAGATGTATATATATATATATATAGAGTGCGAATATTTTAGGGACTACTATGAATGTTCCTCTTGATCATTAAACAAAAAGAACATAATTGAATTTCTGCGGTATTACATCTATAGCACAGAATGATTTGAAAGACATGAATTTCATTCCCCTCTTATAATAACTAAAAAAGAGGGGAGGCGTTACTTTTGCATGTGGTTAAAAATTAATTTCATAAGTATTATTTCAAATATTTACTTTTATAAGCTGTCGGTTGTTCTGCTTTGCTGCTTTTGCTATCTTTTCATTCCTGTGTTCACTTTTTTGTATTGAAAAAGGTGTTCCTTTGAGCCCCGACACTGTGTACACAGTTTTGTGCTAATTAGTGTTGTAATATTTCTTTTTACTTCTAGGCACAAAGGAATTTCTAAAAAGTCCATATTTAATAATATCCCTCGTTTTGAGTATGCCTTAAATTTTAAAGCTAATGGTTTTGACTAATTAAATTACCTGTTCTTGGTGTGTAGAATTTGTATTCTTGACTAGATCAGGGATGTTCTTTGATTGTCCGTCGTGCAAAATCATAGGTTCACTCCTTCTACAGAAAGGCAAGGGGATTCAGCGTAAGATGAGTGTTGTAATAGCAACACAGCATGCACCAGAAATAAAATAAGTTTTATTTCCAATTTTTATTTAGACTTGACCTGAAAATTAAAGTAGGACTGGCTCTGTGAAAATAAGATTGTCCAATTTCTTCACTCTGGAAAATATACAGCCAAAACAATAAAATATCATATAGCATCTCGGACGAAAGTATCATTTTGTCCACTTTTTTCTTCAATGTAGTAGACGAGGGTGATGTTGCATGAAAATGAAACCACTTTCATTAAGACATAGAAGCAGGGCTGGCAAGTTTCTGCCGGGGCGGTTAAAACCACTGGTAGAAACCGGTTAAAACCGGCATGGCAAAAACCACTTTCTGCCACATTTTCGGCAGAAACTGGCAAAAACTCTTAAAACGACAACAACGACAAAAAAAAAAAAAAAAAAAAAACTATGGACAGACAGTAGAAAATGCATGGAAAAAATAATTATCTGTTAACCAAAGCATAGTTTAATTTAAGTGGTCTATCATGTAGTAACTCGGGTGGTGGTAAAAGTTCGACTAGAAAAATTAGTTTCGAGAAGTGGGGCCAATTTGTTTTGCAAAGCTGTGATATTAAGAACAAAATCTATATTAATATTGGCAAGTCAAATTCAACACTTTCTTCTTGAAGCACATGATAATTTCAATCACAAGCAATTTAGATGAAGCTTATTTGCGAGCAGGGGCGCCGACTTGGAAAAATTATTGGGGGGGCCGGATGTCACTGGGGTTTAGGGAGTATGTTAAAGCACGGAGGGCCCCCCCCCCCCCCCCCGAAAAAATTCAGATTTTTGTGCCTTGAAAATGCCAACTTACATATTTTCTGTTGTGTATAATTTATACAAACAAACATATGTGACAGGGCGTTTTCAAAGTAAAACAATCTAAAAATTGGTACACAAATTTTCTGCTTCAATTATATCATGTCACTTGCCTTAAGTGAGGGATAATTTTACAGTTCCATTTTGTAGGGAGACGTGCAGTAACATAGCTAGGCTACGGCACTATACAAGGTAGTGCACTTGAGTTGCATGGAAAGGCACTCCCAGTGGCACCGATTCAAAACAACTATTGGGGAGAGGGTACCATAACGGGGGCCTTGCCAGTTGAAATTTTCTAAATTTGAGATAAAAAATAGTGAGTTTTAAAGTTTTTAAAGCATTTTAGAGTCACATGATCAACATTAGAACCCCAAAAACTCGACTTTCGGTAAATCGACACTCTGAGAAAATCGACAAGACGACACGTTTTTTGGCTTTGAAAAAAAAAAAGAAAAAATGGTATTTTTGTGAAAAGCTAATTTAATTTACAGTAATAATTATACTTTTAGTCTATTAGCAGTGAATATATAGCTCTGAAAAGATTGAAATGATATTTAAATAAATCTAAACTATCATTAAAAGTATAAAGCATAAAAGATTGATGTCGCACTTTGATTACTAAAAGTGAAATAACTAATTTAAGCTTGCTTTGAATAAGGCCCAGAGTTCATTAAATAAAAATAATGTCTCAAAATTAATGCTTTAATAGAGTTAAAAAAGTTAATAAACAGATAACTTCATTAACTCTAACAATTGAAGAAAACTATCACGCCTTCCATTAAATATACAAATCAAACCCTGATATATTTTTTCCAGATCAGCAACACTTATTTAGATGAGATAGCCGCCGACGACAGACTTCATCCGAAGGTTTGCGCACTGGGACAAATTCTATGAGTGCTCTCAGCACCGTAACACTATCCTTATTCACACCACTCGTTTTCAATTAACCTGCTTACTACAGCAATAGTTATTTGTTTTAATTCATTACTGAATGTATTTTACAATGTAACTATTTTCAAACAAGAAAAGTAAAAAATACCAACATAATTTTGTGATTTTAGAAACCACAATATGACAAATAATGTTCTTAAATTATTGAGGGGGCTCTGCCCCCCAAAACAAACTATTGAGGGGGCTCGGGCCCCCTCAAGCCCCATGGAGTCGGCGCCACTGTTTGCGAGCAAATTACAAACAGTAATGCCAGTTTAATTCTGTATGTCACTCCTCTCCTAAGAACCCATATGATTTTCGTCCTTTGTTAGATTAATCCAAATATTACGAGCATCAGCAAATGAAAATTTCCCTTTCTGAACTAAATCAAGGGCACTAACATAACATTTTATTTTTTACAATGATGAAATGAAGTTTAATTTTTTAGTTTACCTAAACAAATATCATTTAGTAATTACTTTAGTTTTTTAAGATAATTTTAAGTTTCTGCCAGTTTCTGCCGGTTTTAACCGGTTATAACCAGTTTCTGCCACTGGCACGGCAAAAACTAGTTTCTGCCGGCAGAAAGCCAACCCTGCATAGAAGTGATAATGTATATGTTTGCAGGTTTAACCTACTAATGTTAAACATGGGAACAATGGGTATGATTTGAGGTTTGAAAAAAAAAAAAAACCTTCAACAGGCTTTATTTCGTAATGTGTTGGTCTTAGTAGATTTTTAAATTCACATTGTATCCATTTAGTCTACTTCAAAAACATGCATAGTGAGTAAGTATTTTTGAAAAAAAAAAAGAGAAGTTCAGCATTATAATCGGCTTAACTGCAATAAATGCTAAAAGGTACTTTTTTTCGATTTTTGAAAGGTTGAGTGCGGTGCTCTATATTTCAAATTGGATTATATATTGGACTAATATCATAAACTACACTGCAAAAATATTAGAACTGCAAGATATCACATGAGGTCTGATGTACAGGGTTTGTCCGGAAAGTAATGAGCCTCATTTTTTAAAAAATACTTTTAATGATCAGATTCTTACAAATACTTAAAAATCTTCAAAGTACGACCCTTCTGCGTCGATACACTTTTGCCAGCGCGATTTCCATGAATTGAAGGCTCCCTGGAAGTCCTCGACCGATAAGCTCTTTAGAAGTGACGTCGTAGTAGACTGGATGGTTTCCACGGTGTCCCAATGTTTCCCCTTCAGCTCTCGTTTCAGTTTGGGAAACAAAAAAAGAAGTCGGGCGGGGCCAAGTCGGGACTGTAGGGTGGCTGGGGAAGCGCGTCGACGCAAATTTTGGTCAAGTAGGAGGTCACAACAAAGCTGGTGTGAGAGGGTGCATTGTCATGATGGAGTTTCCAACAATTTTTTATCTCCTTTCAGACACGGTTATTCAGCCGTTGAAGCACTTCTTTGTAGAACTGACCCGTAACAGTCTTGCCAGGTGGGACGAACTCGTGATGCACTACTCCTTTAACATCGAAGAAGACAATAAGCATTGATTCACGCGTGACTTGCTCATTCGAGCTTTTTTCTGGCGAGGCGACGCCGTGGTGTGCCATTCCACACTGTCTTTTCGTTTCTGGGTCGTACTCGAATATCCATGACTCATCTCCAGTGATGATGTTGTCCAAAAAATTAGGGTTGTCCCTACACATTTTTTTCATCTCCTTGGAGACTTCCAAGCGATGCGTTTTTTGAGCATCGGTCAAAACTTTGGGCACAAGTTTTGCGCAAATCTTTCGCATACCCAATTCTTCCGACACAATCTCATGGACAATTGTTTTCGGCAAGTTCAACGAGTCTGACAACAAACGAACACTCATTCGGCGGTCTGAGTTCAACAATTCGCGCACACAACTCACATTGTTGTCCGTTTTCGAGGTTGAAGGGCGTCCAGACCGGGCCTCGTCGGTGACATCCTCACGACCCTCTTTGAAAGCTTTGTGCCACTTTTTTGCCTGCGAATAGGACATGCAAGCCTCCCCGTAACCCTCCTGAAGCATATCGAAGGTTTCCTTGGCAGTTTTGTTCACTTTGACACAAAATTTTATCGCGTAGCGTTGTTCAATCGTTCTTTCCATTTTTAGTATGACAAGGGCGCGAAACAGGGGTCTCCTTAAAATGATGTCCTCACCGTTTCAGAGCTCGGAGGCGACTGAGGCATGGCTCGCTGGAAAGCTTAGGGTTCCCCCCACCACTTCCAAGCGGTCGCGCCGCAATAAAATAAGGCTCATTACTTTCCGGACAAACCCTGTATATGGTTACTGGACTGAATATGATTGTTAAACAGGCATCACTTTACACAAGTTCATTTTTGAGGTTGACTGTCCACCGTCGAGAAATGCAGCTAGTTATTAAGACATAATTATGATAATGTTAATTAGACAATTGGTAATGAGCATCAATATGTCTCACATACCAGTTAAGTCTTCTCTCTGCAGTTATGTATTGTTTGAAACATCCTGTAATTATGGTGACCAGTCTAAAATAAGTCACAAGCATTTGTCATTAGTGGGGGGGGGGGGTACAGTGGTGTAAGCCAAGTAGGAATAGATGGTCTATATTCCCTTACTAGTGGTACCCACACGGCTTTGCCCTTAGTTGAAAATTAAAAGGTCATTCGGTTCGCCTGTATATTTATTAATAATGGATAACTAATTTCTCACCAATTGGCTATGTTCATTCGCTCTCCCATTCCATGTCATGATAATTTCGTAATTTACTCGTCCATCTCATAATTTTGCTCCGGAAAATGTTCTTAAAATTGAAATAGAAAAAGAACAAAGTCGAATTTTCAAAAAATCGCTTCGAGGTGCACACTCCCATGCTACAAACTAACTTTGTGCAAAATTGCATGAAAACCGGCCAAACGGTCTAGGCGCTATGCACGTCACAGAGATCCAGACATCCTACAGGCATCCTCCAGACAGAGATTTTGAGCTTTATTATTCGAAAAATAAAGTAATAAAATTTTTGCAGATGCATACTTGTATGTTTTCTCCTCCTGATTTTGGAGTACTACATAGATAAACTAAAAGTTATGGCCTTGAACTAATTGAAAAGAATAAGTTACCTGAATTAGATTTGTGGAATTCCGTACTATTGAGCAGATCAGCAATGTTCTCTCGTTGTCTGTCGTGCAAAAGCATGAGTACACTCAATCTACAGAAAGGAGATGGCATCCAATTTTAGATGAGCGTTGAAACAGCATTGCATGCACTACAGCCAAAATCGTTTTTCTTTGGATTTAAATTTATTTTGAAGGACATGACCTCAAACTTAACATAGGTCTGGCTCTGTGATAATAATAATAATAGTGTTTCCAGTTTTTTTAATCTGGAAAATAACTTCCAAAAATTAGAGGAAACTATCATCCCGGACAAAATGGGACACAAAAAAGAACAAGATATCATTTTGTTCACTTTTTTGCCAGTATGATACTCTTGTGCTCATCAAGAGACTAGGTTTGTGAAATTGCTATTTTTTGAAGCCCTTTCAGGGTACTCAGGGAATTAAATTAAGGCGCAAAAAAAGAAAAAAGAGGCGTTCAGCACTCCCGTGTTATAGCACGGTCTACTTTGGATGCATCTTCTGTACATATCTATACATATAATAAAACGATGTTTGTGTGTGTGTGTGTGTGTGTTTGTGGTGCGCATCCTGGGAAAACGGTAAGGCCTAGAAAGATGAAATTTGGTACACAGGTGCAGTTTTTGCTGAAAATGTGCACCTCGGGCTTCGATTTTTGATATTTTAATTAGAAAAAAGTTATTTAATGTTTTATATTATTTTTAGCAATTTTTAGTACTTTTGACCTCACAGATCCCGAACCAATCGCGCCAGACGGATATTTTTTGTACTATTGTGTAGGAAATTTAATTTTAAATATGATGAATGAAAAAATTTTGAAGATAGAGCAATTTTTGTATTTTTTATAGATTTTTGAAAAAACTTTTATTTTACATTTTTTTCTGGGTTTAGTTTTTTTTGAAACCTATCCTGCGACAAGTATTGAACCCTCAATTCTAAAATTTTAGTTGGTAATAGTAAAAACGTTCCGCCCCCTTCAGAAGAAAAAAGTTTTGAAAAATACGCAATAGTTTTTTTTTACAATTTTTTTAATGGCAGAACACAACGCACGCTGTTCGCTTGCCGGCTGAGTTCCGAGTTTACCTCATCACGTGATCCAATTGAAATCGTTTGCCTTCTCTTCACTTTTTTTTTTTTGCAAGCGCTACTTTTTGAACACTACGGGGAACATAGAGCTTTTATTTTTGAGGGCTATTTTGATTAAATAAATAAAGTCCGCGATTTTTTGCATGATCTTCGTTTCTGTTACGAATTGGCGGTTAGGTTAGGTAGATACAGAGATAGATAGAGGTTGAGTGGACAAAAAATGTTTTTGTTTTCGAATTAATACTTATATAAATAAAAAAAGATTGTACTGTTAGGAGGTAGATATGCGCAGATCGTATAGATTGATAGATAGACAAATATAGAGTTCGATATAGCAGATGGACAGCAAGAAAGAGGCATGCCCGTCATTTAATGAATTTCAACGGGGTGTCAGTGCCCCCCACCCCACACACACCATGACTTTGAAAAAAACAATGCTTTCACATAAAAGTGGAAGTGCTTTTTGTTATTTTTCGACAAAATTTGCATGAAGAGTACGTCGTACCCCTCCTTTAAAAATATTCAAAACGACGGAACTGGAGATAGATCTAGAAAATATTTTATTCAAACTACTAATGATATACATAGATATAGATTGATTGATACCGCCACGAAATTTGTTTAAGCAGCCGCCGAAGAAGCCAACATCGGTGTAAAAAGGCGAATGATAATATTGAGAAAAAAGAGAAAAACATTGATTAATACCGTCGCTAAATTGTCTAAGCAGCCGCCGAAGGCGGGAACTCTGGCGCAAAATGGCGAATGGCGTAAAAAGGCGGATGTTTGTGTGTGTGTTTGTGGCGCATCCTGGGAAAACGGTAAGGCCTAGAAAGATGAAATTTGGTACACAGGTGTATTTTTTGCTGAAGTTGTGCACCTCGAGCTTCGATTTTTGATATTTTAACTAGAAAAAAAGTTATTTAATGTTTTATGTGATTTTTATCTTTTTTTAGTACTTTTAACCTCACAGACCCCGAACCAATCGCGCCAGACAAATATATTTTGCACTATAGTGTCCAAAATTTAATTTTAAATATGATGAACAAAAAAATTTTGAAGATAGAGCAATTTTTGTATTTTTTATGAATTTTTGAAAAAAACCTTTATTTTGCATTTTTTTCTGGGTTTAATTTTTTTCTAAACGCATCCCGTGAAAAATATAATAACCGCTATTCTACAATTTTACTATGTAGTAGCCAGAACATTTCGCCCTCTACAGAAAAAAAAAGTTTTCAAAAATGTTAAAAAGTTTTTTTTACAATTTTTTAAAGGCAGAACGAAGATATGAGCTATCGCTTCACCGAAGATCTGCTGTCAACTGACCGCTGCGAATATGACGTAACGCAACCACGTGATCTAACTGAAGTGCGTAACTTGCTTTTTTCTTTTCTTCTTTCGAAGGATTCATTCGCTATTTTTTTTCTTTCCAGATATTTCATTTGTTTCTCCCCCCCCCCCCCCCGGATGGTTTGCTAAACATTCGATTTCGGTTAATCAGACGGACCACATCGGATCGTTTTGGTCCCAGTCATTTTTTTTTTTTTTGGAATTTCAATAAAAACAATGATTTTTATACTTTGACAAACTACGGGTACCACAAAGACATCAATTTTTTGTGCATTTTAATAAATAAGTAAGCGCGCTTTTTTTGCATGATTTTCTTTTTGTTAGGGAATAAGATTAGAGGTTAGATCAAAATAAATAGAGATAGATGAGAAAATTTAGAGATGGATCGAATAGGTAGATAGATATACATTGAGTGTACAAAAATGTTTTTTTTTTTGTTCTCGAATTAATACTTGTTTTCTTTGAAAAAAGATTGCTAATTACTATCAGAGGTAAATTTCCATGGATCTAGAGAAAGATAAATCTACAGGTCGATGTACAATGAGAGATAAACAGACCCCGTTATTTAAAGAACAACAAGGGGGGTTGGGGGGGGCGCCGTTGCGATTTGAAAACATTGTTAATTACTGACAGAGGTAGATACGCATAGATCGTATAGATAGACAAATGCAGAGGTCGATATAGTAGATGGAGAGCAAGAAAGAGACATGCCCGTTATTTAAGGAACTTCAACGAGGTGTCAAAGCCCCCCCCCACACACACACACCATGACTTTGAAAAAACAATGCTTTCAAGTAAAAGTGGAAGTGTTTTTTGTTATTTTTCGACAAAATTTGCATGAAGTGCAAGCAGTTTGTGTCTCCCCTCCCCCTCCTTTAAAAATATTCCAAACGACGGAACTGGAGATTGACCTAGAAAATATTTTATTTAAATTAATAATGATATAGATATAGATCGATTGATACCGCCACGAAACTTATTTAAGCAGCCGCCGAAGGCAGCAACACTGGCGTAAAAAGGCAGATGATAATATTGATATATAGAGAAAAACATCGATTAATACCGTCGCTAAATTGTCTATGCAGCCGCCGAAGGCGGCAACCCTGGCGTAAAAAGGCGGACCAGCTGGTCGCCGAAGGCGGCTAGTGTTAAATAAAATGCTGCCATAAGTCGCTAAAAAATCCTAGTTCAGTGAAATAACTCCGTAAATAAAATTTACTCCCCTGAAATTCATACACCAATGAATAAAGAGAAATATAAATGAAAGGATAATTAGAATACAAGTAACAGTCCCATAATAGCGTTCAACATACCCTTTGAATACTCATTAGAACTAGGAAACTCCTGAAAAAGCTCTCTAAAAATCCTTTATGCAGTGTTGGTAGCCCCTAGAAATCCCCATTGGTATATGGCTACTTATTACATGCGTTAATATGGCTGAACTTGTAATTTCACAAACTGATCACAGTAAAATATTTAAGTAATTTTCAATTTCATTTTTCTATAAAATTTTGATACCGCAAAAAGTTTGTTACATCAACTTCAAGTTTTATTTATTCATTTATTTTACCTTGAAACACGAATTCTTTTTGGGCATTTAATATGTTCCATGATCATGCTTAAATATTGGGGGGAAAACATCAGTAAAAAATCTACATAATTTGTTACTCAGAAAGGAGAGAGATGTTAAAAGTAGTCTAAAAGTTCAAATAAATTTTTTATCAAAATATAAAATGAATCTGTAATGAACCATGCCAAAAATATAAAGTTAAAATGAAAGAAAAAAATAATTTTTTTTTCTCATCCTCAAACACACGAAATTGTAGAATTTCTTTTTTCGCTGCTGGCTTAGAATCTAAAATTAGTTTTTAAATGGAAAAACACGTAAAATTGCTCGTATTATCAAGAAAACTTTAAAAGGGAGCACTGCGACTTACCTAGTTTGGGTAAACTTAATTTTCTTTTGCATACAATTTTGTTCAAGATATGTTTCCTATAAGTATGACGTAGATAAAAACTGCGCGTTAAAACAGAAAAGAATCGGAATTCAATTACTGATTCACCAGGAACGCACCTCACTCTGGCTGCTTTCGTACAACATACGTCTACGAAATCCACGAAAATCCGAAAAGAGAAAGAAATAAAGAAAACCACGTCAATGAGACTGTGGGATGCGGCGGAAGTGGCAATAAATGTTTGTTTTTTTACTTTGCCAATGACAATTTGATGGACCAAGGCGAGGGGCTGAATTTCGAGGTCACACGACCCAACTGGTTTGAAAGTGGAAAGGGACATTTCCCCGTTTCGGATTGAGTACGCGACACAGCAAATGAAAATTGGGAAAATGCAGTTGTTGCACGAGGTTCTCGTGTTCTGAATTGACTCCAGCGCTGAGAAAATTGCCGAGAGGAGAGAATGCTGCGTTTTATAAAAACATTATCTTTCGGAAAGGGAGGGGGGAGGGGGGTCCAGACCCCATGGACCCCTCCCCCCCTTGGCTACTTCGTTGTTGCATTATGTACTGCTAATCCAGAGTGGTCAGTTGCCCCTTCCCCCAATTGATTTCCCAAGTGACGGGCCTGTATGTAGGTAAATTAAAAATTCAGACATTTGGGCTGTCATGAAGATATTATACATCCTTCAACAAGAATATAAGTAAACAATGAATAAAATAAATGGAATTAGTAGCTATGTAATGCAATTTTGAAGCTCAGCATTATTTTAAACAAGAAATAAATTTTGATTTCCTAGAGAAGAAAACTCATGGAAATAAATATTTGATTATGGAAAGCAGTAATAAAGAGTGTTACCAACATTTGAAATAATTAGCCTTAGTAAAATCAAACCATGAACGTAAAATGGTTTGATAAGAAAGACGATAAATCACCATTTGGTAATGACATGTTAAGTAATAAAACATTTATTCTAAACGCGACGTTAGACTAAATTTACAACACCAGTTTTCAAGAAGTCTAAGTTAAAATCCATATTAGAAGCAATAAAATGACGAAATAACTCGCTTTGTTAAAAAAATTTCGGCAGAAAGTTGAAATATTTTCTTCGAAGAAATAACGTTAGAAAGGGATTTCTTTCTCAAAACAAGCTAAATTGTCGCTGTGTCAATACTTCGTTTTAATTAGTATTTGATGAACATTAGAAAATCCGTATTAGGTACGCAGTTGACTACTGATTTTTTTCTCAAAACAAGCTGAATTGCCGCTGTGTCAATACTTTATTTTAATTAGTATTTGATGAACATAAGAAAATCCGTATTATGTTCGCAGTTGACTTCTGGGTAGATCAACAAAACAGTGGTCAATCTGCCATGGCCGACTACTGGAAATGCATAAGAATTCAGTATCCATTGGTCGGCCACCCCTCTAAAAATAATTGAGTCGAAGAAGGAGTTTAATTGAAACGTAATGTTATGCTATTCATTAAAACATAAGTAAAAGCAAATTTACTTCAGAACGAAACGAATAAGGGTAATTAACATTTAACGATGATGTGTCTTCTTAAGAAAAAAATAAGCAGAATCGCAAACTAGGATGCTGGGCACACCATTTAAAATAAAATGACTCATTACTACTTAATAAAACGTACTTACAACTTCACTGTTGCATGATAAATGGGGACAGGTAAAGGAACGTGGGAATGCATCATATTCGATTTTGAGTTATACATACTTTATTTACAAGCAGTTTTATGTCCTTGTGGCCGACTACTGGAGCACTTACCCTATGTTTTAACTGCGAAAAACCTTTTAGATGTGTTTTTAATTAATATCTTCGTTAATTATGTCATCCGAAGACGCTACTTACCAAAGTGAACACTAGATCAAAATTTTTTTGCCAAAAACGGTCCATCCGTTTAGGCTCCAGAGTGCAGAGACAGAAACACAGACATGTCTAACTTATAACCAGTAGGTAGAAAAGGACAGTTCACCTGCAAGAGGCGGCTCTCCGGCCCCTCCACCGCCTGCCAATCTTCCTCCCACCCCCTCCCCACCACCTCTGACCACCGCGTTTTCGCCCACCCATGTTTTCGCCCGCGTTTTTGGACTTTGCCGTGAAAGGTTACAGGGGTATTTTCGCGCGCTTTTTTTCCCGCGCTTTTGGACTTGTCGTTTTTCTAGTCATAGAAGACTAGGAGGTTTTTCACTTTTTGAATGGCAACGTCAAAGTTTTTGGTTGTTATGACAACCAGAGTTTTTTAGTTTTCAGTTGGCAACACTTGTTGCTATTCTCTAACGTTCGTGGCGCTATCTATTGAGAAGTTGATTTTTATTTCCGGACTTGAATATTTCTGCGAATTTAATTATTTTTATTTTTACAGAATGTCGCGGCCGGAAATCGAACACGCGTCCACCAAAAAGCATTGACGCTTTAATTGACGCGCGCATGCCAATTAAGCCACCAATGCTTTCGATCTAGAGGATGTTAAAATGAAACTCAATATAATTTTTTTTTCTCATGCTGAAATGGAAGATTACTGAAAAACAATTTATCTGAAAAAATCCTAACAGTGCTTTCATCTAAAATAAAAATAATAATCATATCAAACTTTTTTTTTTTCTAATTTTCTGCTATCAAAGAAAACATTTGTATGTTTCTGTTTTTTTTTTTTTTTTTTCAATGCACTAAATAAAACACTCTCGCGTTCATGTTTTCGATTATAATTGTATCCACATTTCCATCACAAATATTAAATTTGATAATTAAAAAAATAAAATTAACCTTCACAAGTTCTCAAATTAATTTTAATTAAAAATAATATTAAAATTTTACTGTTTATACATTATATTAAAAAACTATTTACAATAACAACAATATTTTTAGAATTTTGTGATAATTGCAATTATCATTCACGACTTGTTTCATAAAATACAAATACAATGAATAATACAGATAGTATAGCTCTTCATACTCACATTCTGCGAGTTCAAATCGCTTAATTATGCGAATCATTCGATACACGGTTGATGAAATTATATGACATTTGCACATTTTTTTCATATACTCAATGTATTAAAGATAGTCCCCACTAAATTCATGCCGACACATCGGGCATGTGGGGTTCGTCATACCACAAAGTAATAAGCATGAATCGTGGATGATATGCCCACAGTTTAACTTAGCGTATGGCTTGGCATCAAGCTCCAGGCATACGCTGCAGCAATCGTTCTCATCGCTGCACACATACCTTGTATAATTCATGCCGTATCTCCCATCATCGGATTCATCTTGAATATAGTCCATCTTACTTAGAACGTTGGTGATTCTGTCGAAACAAGAACGATCAGTAATACTTAGCGCCTCTTCACAAACATCAATAAAATGTTGATATAACCTCTCCATTGTAGATGCAAAAATTTTCTCTCTCACTACAACGCCTTGCACACTCAAACATAAAATCTTCTTTCCCAAAGCATAGAGATAAATCCTACATTTTGAACTGGTTTCGTATCTCATAGATAAGAAAAGAGTGACAATTAGTGAATCACTCTCTCCCAGTCATAAGACAACAAACTTTGCACATCTCCCCTCTCGTTGAAAAATCCTACCCCTTATCAGTAGAGGTGTCCGCGCTTCAATGAATTCGAACCATCTTGTTTTGGTAGATAAAGAAAGAAAAGGAAAATTGTCTTAAGTGAATTCTCTTCGAAACTTCCAACTCAATTGACTTTTTTTTTTTTTATCTCATCCAAAATTAATATGTTACCGCTCATTATTTTAGACTTCCATTATTTTTTTGTTTTCGACAATTGTAAATTATCATTTCTCATGAAAATAAATTAAAAGTTGACGGTTCCACCACCAGCCCGGTGTATTAAATCAATACACCCCATCAACTTCTTTTCATCTGCCGATATAATTTGCAAAGCAATGTAGCTAATTACGAATTTGCTAAAAAAATTTTTGCCCTGAAATAAAACACATGAACAATCAAAGAAGGATCACTTCTACACTCCTTTTTAACATGTGATGAAACGAAATGCAACTTTTCACGATTCCCCTTCCGAAGATAAACATTGAATGTTCCCCTCCTTTTGAAACGTTACTCTTTCTCCGTATGCTATGCATTAGCGAGTTCACCCCTCAATGAACACGCGAAAACCACAAATGGTCAAAGGGGAGGAAGATAAGAGAACTTCTCTCTCTCTTTCACACATACATACAATGGAAGGAAAACATTTCTCAAATGATTTCATTTTGGCGTTTTTTCTAAGTCTTTTTTCAAAAAATACTTTAACGTCTACCAACACCAGTAATCAATTTTCATAGAATTCAAGTATCATCTTATATTTTTTCTCAAACTGTCAAAAAAGAAATAGTATGAAATAAATCGCCGTAGTGGAAAGTACATGTAAATAAAAACAGGAAAAAAAATTGAAGTAAAAATAAATACATTTATTGAACAAATAAAATAATAAATAGCATATGTAAAAACTACTTACAAATCAGACATTCTAGCTTTCAAATAATCCACTGTGAACATGTTAATGTGCATGTCGTCTAAATAAATATTTTGCGTAAGATTATCAAAAAGTTCAACAAAGTTCATCGAGATGAAAATATATTCATTTTCATGCATTAGTGTAAATTTTTCCCTAACAGTTAATAAGAGGCATTCATGCCTTTTTTGTGTAGGATGATTCACCTTACATCCACTACACTCATAGTTTCTTATCACAGCTCCACGCATTTCTTCGATGAAGTAATTGGCGATAATTTCAAACGGTTCAACTTCGTCAATTGAAGTAGCTTGAATATTTTTAAGTTCAGTACGAAGCATTTCACGAAACAAGACGAAAATCGCTTGAAGGATATCTGCCTGAATAGTACCATTTTCTTCTTTCAAAATTTTTCTAACGTCTTCTCGTAATAAAATTGCTGGTTTTTGCATACACATTTTACCTTCGACTTCTTCTAACTGATGCACTTCACACTGCTTTTCTCTTGAAATAACAATAGCATCCGTTCCAGCCACAAAGTTGCTAGTCGTATAACATGTGTTAAAGTCCCACATTTTTGTTAAAAAATGAAGCCAACTCTGTGGCTGAAAAATTACTTCGGCACCCGAAACAGTATTTTCTAACTGAATCACAATTTTTCCATTTTGTTGAAGGCACACATTGATGTTCAAATCGGTCGGCAAGCTTCTGATGTTGTTCTTTTTCTCTTCAAAACGCTGAAGGGAGCTCAAAAGGAACTTTTCCAACCAATCACCTCTAGGGAATGTAGGATCTTCTTCACTGAGTGGAGAAACGACGGGGGAGGGATTTGTTGACACATCCGCGGAAGCCTGCAAATTCGGCAACGAGGCATTTTCGGGCCATGATTCTTCGCTTTCTCCCTGGACAAGGCTTTTTCTTAGACGCGGTGGGCTAGTCGATGTAATTATCATATCCGGCTGGTTGAAGAGTGTGAAATCATCCATAGTCCTTTTCAATCGCTTCGATTCTGGTAGGTTCGCGTCACTTATGATGTTACGAAAAGTGACACTAATCCTTGGCAAAGTCACACTTCTGTCGGGTTTGGTTCCGAGCGTAAATAGTTCATTAGTAGGCGGTAACATCACATACATGCTGCCGTGACGACACACTAATTCTTGAGGTAGAAATCCACGTCTTTCAAAGGATAGCGTTCTAGATGCACCAAAGTTTACACAGGCAACACCGCTTGAGGAGTTTATACTTTCTTCGTTATCCTTGGGTTGTCCGAGAGCTGCAGTTCCATCGGGATAGTAATTCACCAATGCATAGTTGTACGATTTTCCAGTAGTCTTTTCAACATCTTCTTTAATGCGTGACATCGTAGGAGACCATTCGTGGGCAGGATTCGAAGTGCCCGAATATTGATAATCCAGTCCATTATCTCCAAAAGCATAACTTTTGCGTTTTGGAGTATATGTGCGTCCATACACGATGACATTAATCTGCTTAAATGCGATTTCAAGTAATTCAAGTAAAATGTCGTCGGCTGCCTCACTGCTGTAGAATTGTTCTTTAACAAGAACATTCAAACCGTTCGCACTAAGTAAATAATCCATAATTTCAGAACGAACAACGCATACAACCAAGCACAACAAAATCTGAGCGAGAATGAAAATTTTATCAAGATAACAACCTCACTTCCAGTAGTGACGTTGTAATCGCTCTGATTAATAATCACAAGATAGTTAATCATCAACCTCACACGTGCAGAGGAAGGGACATAACTATGTCGTCTTATCATTGCTTAATCAGCTGATTGACCATCATGTGTTTTCAGACTGCTTTCGCGAGCGGTTCACGTGGTGCTTAATCACCACTGAAAAAGGGTAATCATTATCAACATGTGTGTGATGCTTAATCTATACTCAATCATGTGATCTTCAACCTTTCGCATTAGTCGATCTGATTTTGAATGTGTATAGTCACTCCCCTTGCTCTCTCTAAAACCATCGAAATGAATTGCATGCAGAGAATAAGCGAAAACGGACTTCGTGTATCCTACTGCGAGGAATTCTACGATTCAAAGAAAGCAACTTTCATTTTGAATGAACGAAATATTTCATCTGCAAGCAACACTTATCCGTATCGTGCATACATTGAAACTCTGCTAAATTATGGAGAAGATGCCAAGAAAAGTCAACTTACCTGTGAGCTGTTTTACAAAGATGAACAACCTGAAGAAATCGACCCCAAGGCTGCGAACGCTGGACCCGGATTGAAATCAAGATATGAACTCAGTAAACACAGTAAAACATTTGATATGATCGGACAATTACATTGCGACTTGTTTAATCAGAACCGTCTTTTACTAAATTTGGTCGATATTAAAATTAAAATGACTCGAAGCAATGCAGCGTTTTGTCTTCTATCGTCAAAAGTGGATGCTGCATACAAAGTGGTATTAGAACATGCGTCATTATTAATACGAAAAGTTCAAGTGAGTCCTGGAGTTTCACTCGGTCATGCAAAAGCTTTGGAAAAAAGTTCTGCCAAGTATTTCATCGACAGAGTTTTATGTAAAACTTATTCCATTTCGAAAGGAAGTTTCTCTTTCATGCAAGATAATGTATTTTTAGGTGTAATGCCGAAAAGAGTCGTGATTGACTGCATCGAAAATGCTGCTATGAATGGACATTATTCAAAAAATCCTTTCCTATTTTCACATCATGATGTGAATTTCATCTCGATTTACGTTGACGGTCAACCCGTACCAAGTAAACCTATGGAATTGGATTTTAAAAACAATTACATTCGTGCTTATCACAGTTTGTTTGATGGATTTAATAGTGATAAAGGCATCTACTTGTCTCGTGAAGAGTTCGCACGAGGTACGACACTTTACAATTTTGATCTTTCAGCAGACCTTTGCAACGGTCCTCATTTAAATTTACAACATCAAGGAAATTTGAGAGTTGAAATTAAATTTAGCACAGCCATCGAAGAAACGCTATCGTTATTGATCTATGCCGAATTTCAAAACGTGATTGAAATTACAAAATCTCGTCACGTGCTGTGTGATTTTGCAAATTAAAATGGATTCGAATCAAATACAGAATATTCTTCAAAGTGACTCAATTACCAAAAAATATTTTCTGGGTGTGTTTCCAAGTGATCATCTGGCGGACATTGTCATCGATACGACACCCTCCTGTTTTATTGCAAATGTAGATACTTCGAAAGAATCTGGAAGCCATTGGGTGGCTTTTTATGTCGACGGAAAACAATTGGAATTTTTTGATTCATATGGAAATCCGCCCTCTTTTTTCAAAGGGCCTATTGATGATTTTGTATCACGATTTTCAAATGTAAACTTTAATCCCATGATATTTGCAAAGTAATGTCACGGCAGTATGTGGTCAATATTGTATTTATTATTTGTATTCAAAATGTCGCGGTCATTCATTGAAAAATATATTGTCTTCGTTTATAAATACACATGTATGTAATGATAAAATTGTTTACAATTTTGTAGCAAAACGTTTTCATATATTTCCGAATTTCAATCAATAAAAATATATTTAAAGGAATATTTTCAGTGTTTGTCTCTCATTCATCATGGAGTTTCCAAAGTTGGAGGTTCCTTTTACGATGGTCGCTGCCGGACCAACTTCATCCGGGAAGTCATTTTTCGTTGCGGATCTCATCAAACATAAACAAGAAATGTTTTCAGTTATCCCCGATAAAATTGTTTGGTTTTACGGAATCTATCAAGAATTATACGATACGATACCCGATGTGACGTTTGTGGAAGGATTTCCTTCAAATTACCGAGAGTATTTAGGAACTTCTACTTTATTTATTTTGGATGATCAGATGGCAGAGAGTGGAAAAAATGACACCATTACTAAACTTTTTACACGCGGAAGTCACCATTTAAATGTATCTGTGATTTTCATCACACATAATTTTTTTCACAAAGGGAAAGAAATGCGTGAAATTACTTAAAATGCACATTATATTCTACTTTTCAAAAATAGAAGAGATTTGAGTCAAGTGACTCATCTAGAAAAACAGATTTTTCCCAGACATTTAAAATTTTTTCAAGAAGTGTATGAGGATGCATCGAAGGAGAAATTTTCATACGTATTAATCGATTTGAAAAACGATACATCGGAGGAAATGAGATTACGAACAAATATTTTACCCAATCAAACACAGTACATATATCAGAGGAAAATACTATAAAAATGAATGAGTATAAATAATAACATTCATTTGTCATCATGGCAATTAGCAAACAACAACTGAACGAGCTACATCTTCTGCAGATTTGTCCAGCAAAACTTCAAAAAGTGCTATTGCAAAAAATTAATTTGAATTGTATCAAAGCAATTTGTGAGTGTTGTCACAACACGCTGAAAGGAAATATTCCTCTATCGAAACATCAAAAGAAGAACTTATCAAAGCACAAGACAACTCTACGCAAATTAGCAAATCGTAAATTAGCTTTGTCGAAAAAGCGAAAGCTGGTTGTTCAAAAAGGTGGATTTTTGAATTTTTTAATCCCCGCAGCTGTAAGCATACTATCAGCTATACTCGGAAATGGAACACGCTAAGAAATATTCATTGGTTCCCGAGGAAATATTTCAAAAACATACAGTTACATCCAATCAACTCTCCCAATTGGATAAAGAAATGTTAAAGATTTTACAGAGCAAGTTAGAGGATCATGAAAAGTTATCGAAATACACAGAATTGCTCCAAAGGAAGAGTTGAACATGACAGAATTCAACCCAAGATGGAGTCAACCATCACCACATGAAAATACAGAAGGAGAAGAAAGGATTAAAGAAGATGACAATTATGAACCTATGATTCTGAAAAGTGTTGCAAAGAATTATCTACATCAAGCAAGAAATCTGTTGAATCTCCTGAAGAAACATTCGGATCTTTTATCATGGAATGAAAAAGGACAAATTATTAATAAAAAACAAAACATTCCGAATAGTAATAATGCGGACCTGATGAATTTAATTTTCAGCAATCGAAAAAATATCCATGTACCATGGAAAGATGAATTTTTACATACATTGAATGAAATAAATGTACCCAAACATTTTGTGAAAAATAAGTATTTGTCAGATATTACACCATCCTTTGTACCTAAAGCTGCCAATATGTCTCTCGATACGCCCAGAAAGAAACGGGCTAAAAGGCAGCCAGATTTTGTATGGGATACTTTGTATCAATAAAATATTTTAATTCATTAATTCTGTCTCGTTATTATTTTTATTGTATGCAAATAAAAACATAGAAACTTTTTCCATTATAATAACTGCATTGTGGATAAAAACATAGAAAAAAAATTAAAGTAAAAATAAATACATTTATTCATTTTTTTTTACAATAATATTTCAAAAACTACTTACAGGTTTGATGCAAAGTCATCGAGCACTTCCCAATCAATCTCATGTTGTACATTTTCATATGTCATTCCAGAGTTTAAAAATGTCATAACTATTTTTTTTACATCAATGCATAGTAGTACATTTTCACTCATTCTTTTAAATTGTTCGGAGGTATTTAGACTTAAACACGGATGATGTCGTTGCGATGGATGTGAAACAATGCATCCTTCGCAAATAAAATGTTCATTAATGCATGTTTTAATTACTTCACGAAAACACGGTTTTATTTTCTCTTTGGGAGAACTCGATTCACTACGTTTGAGGATTCGCATGTGTTCAAATATTACAAAAGAAAAAAAAAAGTTTGTGAAGTTCATCAAAAATAACATACTTTTTTTCACAAAAGTCTTTACACATTTTCTCTTGCAGGTGAACCCCGGCTGGCTCCAATTCACAATCGCGGTTTATTTGATATAATTTGAAGTATCCATCATTCAATAGAATCATCACTTCATTGTTAGCAATAAAACCACTATTTTTGTACACGAAGTTAAAATCATCCAACTTATTCATGAATTCGATGAAGGCTACAGGTGAAAACATAATACAACGATTAGTGAAGTCATCTTCTAACTGTAGTGAAAATCCATCAGAAGTTAGTCTACACTAAGACGAATTCCACCATATATTTCGAAAAAAAAAATTTTTTTTTTCTTCCAAAGGCGACTCTTTACCACTATGAGTAAGAAAGTTAATAAAAGCACATTTTTTTGACGCGTCTTCCAGTAAGTCGGGTTGATTTGAACGCTCTTCGAACAGGTTTGAAAACACGTCAACTACTTGTAGGGTTGATGGAAGATTTATTGCGTCGGGCTGCTCCGAGGGCGCGTCGGATTGTTCTAAGGGCTCCTCCGAAGCTGCTTGAAGAGGCACTGGGGTCTCCACCACGTCGGGCTGCTCCAAGGGCGCGTCGGATTGTTCTAAGGACTCCTCCGGAGCTGCTTGAAGAGGCACTGTCACATCCAAACATCGTCGTTTTGATGGGGGCATGACTTGAAGAAGTCGACGAAATGTCACACTGATACGAGGATGCTTGACATGTAACTCAGGTCGAATCCCATGAGTAAACAGTTGGTTTGTCGGAGGATGCATGATGGACAAACTACCATGTGTTAGCGAAAGGTTGGTGCACAAACAATTCTGGCGATAAAAGTTAATTGTGCGTGTAGCTCCTAGGGATATTGTTGCAATCGATGAACTACTCTGTAGACTAGACTCATTATCACGATGATTTCCAATACCCGAACTCCCATCAGGGTAGTAATTTAGGAGAGCATAATTATAATGCTCCCTCGAAGTATATTCGACTTCCTCTTTCAGTTGCATCATTAGAGGCGTCCAGGCAATCGCAGGCATATCCATACCACAATATGAATAACAAAGTCCATCATCACCATACGCACAAATTTTCCTTTTCGGTATATAAATTCGACCATATACTGTGACGCATTGCTCTTCGAATTTCAATTTTGATAGTTCATTCAAAATGAAAGTTGCTTTCTTTGAATCGTAGAATTCCTCGCAGTAGGATACACGAAGTTCGTTTTCGCTTATTCTCTGCATGCAATTCATTTCACGCTTTTATTTATTTATTTTTTATTCTGATCACACTTGCTGAAAGGTCCCACAGACAACTGTGCTCGCTAAACAGCCAAAACGAATTTTTCTGTATCGAATAATATGTCTGTGCTAGCCATACCTCTCGCTGAATTGTCGCGTACTTGATGCGGATTGCGTAGTGTGTTCTTTCAGAATTCTTTCTGCTGCGATTTGCTGTTCTCAAGCGATTCTTGAGCGACTATGAACGAGTAAAAGACTACGAAAAGCTGTGCGGTCGGCTCCCACAGATTGCCGTGTATAGCTTATCGGCTATAATCAATCAAAGGGCTAATAAAGTGGTGTGATAATCGAATTCCTTAATCTGTCGCGCGTAGAGTCGTCGAGTGTAGAGGCGGCCTTAGTGGAATTCTATAAACCTCCAAATAGGGCTTTACAAATCCATATTTGTTTAACCTGTTCTTGAATCCTCTTGTTGAGTTATTTGTTCGGTTCCTGCCAGTCAAATGTGGAGGTTAATGCACTAAACATTGGTAGAAACAAAGGTGGAGACGGATTATTCGTCCTCCACTTGCAGGTGATGTTTTTCTGTATCTTCTAGACTTATACGTGTCTTTGAAGCATATCATTAACTCTAAGCTGCACGAAGGAGCCGTTTGCTTTAGACCTAAGAACCAACCTTCATATCATTTGCTGGTAAAATTGCCAGTGCCATAAGTTTTCTTATGATGGCTCTGAACTGTTTGTCTGTTTTGTACATCTTGATAATACCCAGAGTTTGTACCTTTCTCCAAATATTTTAGCAAAATGGAAGTAACAAAGTTGTACGTTAAAACTACGTTATTGATATAGTACCGGATATCGACAGCGGTACAGCATTTGTGTACTTTTCTACCCGAATCATTTGGATTTCGAGTAGAGAAAACCGTTTGAGTACCGTTGTTTCGATATATCTGAGCATTTCCACTTTTTACATGCGTCGCATTGGATCATGTTGTCCTTCATTGAAGATTTGAGGCACAAAGTGCAAGCCCATTTTTTTCTTTTTCAAATTTATAATTTCAACTATATCCAAATATGATTAGGTTGATAGATAATTTTTGCTGGCCTCAAGAATTTTCAGAGAGATTGTCTATAACTGCGTCCGATACTGTTTCAGGATCCTCAAAAACATTCTCATCTTTCGCTATGTGGTTATTCAAAACAATTATGATTACTTTTCTGCGTTAGCAAAAAAATATTCAAATTTGTTTTGAGGTTTTTTTTGGTTTTTTCGTCATACTTTTGACACAATATGAGTGCTCCTTCTCCTTTCCTACTCTTGGTACACATAAAATAGTTTTCAATTTTTACTGTCTCCTTAAACGTAGGCTTTGCAAATCTGATGTTTGCTTTTTTTTTGTTTTGATTCGTGGAAAAGAAATTTCTCTGCTGTTTTATGTTAAACGTGCATGCAATTTTTTTACCAACTTGTGTAGAAAAAGGAACAGTGTCTCTTCCAATGCTGCCTCTTTAGAAGTTAGATTTGATTTTATTAAATTACTCTTATGATCAAGAAAGTGCTCAGAGGAACATTTAGCAATTTGACTATAATTTTTTTTTCTCAAAAGCTCTTGTCGCCCTGCGAGTCATAAAAAAACTTGGGAGTGGTGGCATGAATCATCAGAATAGCACATTTTTTTCCCCCAATAAATTTCATGTTGTAAACAAAAATAAAAAGTCCTTTATTTTCAACTTATGAAGAACTCAGGCATTTTCCTTATTCAACCGGGACTTGGAAATCAAATAGTCTCACCTGAACAGTTTTCACTTGACATTTCTTTTATTCTTTCGAGTTCTTTTTGTTTATCTCTATGTTCATCTGACGAAGAGCATTTTGCTCTTTTTTCTCGCTCTCTTTTTTTCATCTAAAATTACATTGAAGTTTTTTTTGCCTTTTCTTCCCAGCTGACTGTAATACATTGCTACTTCTCTACTAAGAACATTTTAAACAATGCTTTCAAAAAACGAATTATTTCTTTTTTAAAGACTGACCACGGGCCAAATCAACAAGCTTGTTGAGCTAGGAAATTCTTTGACAACAGTCCCTGAAAATCAGCATTAACATTTGGACTGAGAAGTTTTTTGTCACTCAAGTTAACACTGAAAGTACCAGTTGGCGTTAGTTTGTCTGGCATTTGATGAGCCGTATAGATTGGTTGCATCAATCGCTGTCGAGAAAAATTACGGTTACGTGAGTCGTGAGGCATGTCTTTTTCTCATGAATGGAGAAGGCCAAAAAGGGGCATTAGAAACACTCCCTAAAATGTATCAGTCGAATGTGGTCAACAGTCGCCAAACTCTCTAGAAGAAAAACTCCATAAAATTCCTCATTTTAATAACATCAGTTTCTAAAAATCACTTAAACAAGGGGTACAGTTTCAAATAACGTTGACAGTATATATCTGGATAAGGAAAACGATTCCAAAGACCCCTTTCATGATGAAAAATAACATCTCCTCTTAGAACTCCATCAGAATTGAAACAATAGCTTACAAAAGTAAGTAAATAGCTTCTATTATGTAGTTTGAGTCTCTGATATGCATCGATCTCAGATGTCTAGGATAGAATAGTTCTGGTAGCAGGCAATCAAAGTAAATTTTTGTCAATTTATCATTCATATTATTTTTCCAAAATATGTTATAACCGTTTGAGAATTCAAATAACAAGAATACAATACGACCTCTTACTAATATGCAACTGCCCCTGAATTTGGAAATGATACAAATGCTTTTTTTGGCTTTACTTCATAGCTAAATTTATCTTTTCCTAGTATTCAAAACGTTTTTTTTCTTTAAAGTATTCCCTCTACGGGAGTGAAATTAGAACAGAATGATAGACTCTTTGACTCAATAATAACATCCTGGACAAGAGCACTGTCGGGCAAAGCTGTAAGAAAATTTAGATTTCATCTATAAATAATCCACATGAACTAACATTTATTTTAATTCTTTGAAGTTTTAATTAATTAGAAAATAAAATCGTATTGGCGTTGATTTTATTTTCCTTGCCATACACCATAGCAGAAGTGCAAGTATGAATGCATAGTAGCTTTTTTACTAAATTTGAGCAACTGGTATACGGGAACAAACATGTCCAAATTTTGACGCCGTAAGTCTTTTTCGGCGTTCTTCCATCCACTCTGTGGATATACTTTGTAAAACAGTATATGAATTTTTTTCTCTTTCTTGACTTGTTAAGTTCAATTTGCTTATTTATTTATTTATTTTTTGTTTATATTTCTGGGGATAGATCTGCTTATTCCGCAGCAATTCCATAAAATTTATCATGTTTCTCGTTTGATCTTATCAATGCTTCTTTTTTCGTACCCTTTACTTAATGTCCCGGGACTGGAATTGTATGCATGTTTATACAAAGCATTAATTGGTGATTTGCTGTTGTGTGAGACTGCTGCAGCATTGCAATGCGATTGATATCCCACCCCCCTTTTAACAATAATTCACATGTTTTCCGCCCACTTATTTTGCGACTGTGCTGTTGAATTCTTTTAACTGCCGTAGGGAGAGATACGAGAAATAAAAAAAGGAAATGTTTAATGAAACTAAATATTCTTAAAGTGTTAACCAACACTTCTTGGGGTGCAGATACAGAATCTCTGTTGCGAATATAGAGGGCTCAAATTCGCTAAAAAAAAAATTACAGATGCCAAATATATGGCTCCGCAGTAAAAAGTGCTCTCAAAATTCTGGATCCAATCCACAATCAGGCCCTGCGCAACTGCCCATTCGCGCCCTCATCAATAGAAATTATTGAATCTTCAATTTTAACTGAATTAACCCAGTCACAAATTGTAAACAAAAAATGTGATTTATTGTCTAGTTCCCCCATGAGCAAAAACCTTTAATGCTGTTTGTTTAGGCTCAACAAACATAGTGTAGAATGAATGACGAGAAAAATTATTTTGAATTTTAAATGAGAATTCAACACATGAATTAAAATCAACACTGGAATTGACTGTGAATACAGTTATTCGTCTGCCTAAATATTTTTAATTTCACGAGTTTTTTTTTGAACAACATCTTCACTAAATGCTTAAACTTGCACCCGAGTCCGTCTAAAAAAGGTATAGCCTAATTATGTAAATAAACTTTGTAACCGAACATATACTAGAGCAGCAAGGAAAAATTCCTGAACATCAACAGACAAAAACGATTTACTTTTCAATTTTATGACACCAGTGGATTTTTGAACAGGTCTCGAGTAATCATTGGCTCTAAAGCGAGTCACATCACCACCAAGAATAGAATTATTTTGGCTAGATGAATTTAGATTATTAAAATTTGGCACCGACTTATTGTACAAAGATGGTTGTGGTCTAAAGACATTATTATGAGGTATACAAGACAAATTATTTTGAGGATTATATTTACCAGGTGGAGGAGGCCCAGAATTCCTACAGAAGTCCTGAAAAATATCATTAGAGTTCAAGGTAGCTTTCCAAGGAACGTTTGCAACATTTTGTCTATTTAATACAACATCAATCACTAAAAGTGTGACATCTGCAGTTTGTGCAATCAGTATACAGGGTGTTTCAAAAAAAATGACCCGATTTCAAAAAATCATAACTATTCAGGTTTTAATCCGTTTCATTAAATAAAGGTATCGTTAGAATGGGGAAAATCTCGAGTTTTACGGAGTGGCCGACAGGTAGCGCTAACTCTCTTTCTTCGCCCGCCATTTTAGTGCTTGTGAAAATGGCGACTGCACGACAAAAATCGTACTGTGTTCTACGCTTCGCAAAGTGCGAGTGCTTAACAACTGTTCAGCGTCATTTTCGTCGAGAATACCCTGGTGTTGAACCTGCCCCGAAGAGCATTAGAAGATGATATGAACAATTCAAAGACACGGGTTGTTTGTGCAGAAGAAGCAGTCGATGCAGACATGGTTGCAAAAGTTTGGGACGAATTGCATGTAAATTTTTTTTTATTATTTTCCATGTAATATAAAAAATATCTATTTCAATAGTTTTCATGATATAGGGTCTTTCTTTTTGAAACATCCTGTATTTGTACCAGCAGCTAGATATGAATTAACGAAATTGTCCCTGTTTGGACAGAAATCGTAACTGTAATTAGGTTAGAACCCTGCAATATTCTGAATTGGGCTCTGAGTTTTGTACCAACATACTTCGTTTTTGAATTTGATGATCAGATATTACTACTGGTGCACGATTTTGCAAAGAAAATGCATTATCTGATGCCTGATTGAATTTTATCTTTTCCATCACCGAGAAACTCAGACAATTTACATGATTACTTTTCCCGTTATAAAACTGATTTTGTCGATCATTTCTGAAATTATAATTTGTGGCTCTAGAACTCGTTTGATTTTTATCAGAAAAATTTCTCGAGAAAGATCCTTCAGAATAATTAAGACGCCCCAATGGCTCAAAATTAGAATTGTTGTTAGCACTCTGACTGTAAAAACTGCCTCGACCATGTGAAACAATAGACATGAGTCGTCGATTTTGAAATCGAACATTTTTTTTAAACAAAAAATTGCACGAAGATTTTCTCGAATGTCCATTTTGGGGAAATCATCCATACGACACCTTCAACTGTTTAGGCTCATCAGAGAAACTACGAGCACAAGAGTTTAATTGCTCTTGAGAAGCAAACAGTTTCTGTTTCAGATAACCATTATCACTTTGTTTATGCTCAGACTGTACGCCCCCTCCTTTTTTTTTGATCCAACTGCTGTTGTAGGCTTCTTCCGGCCGTTTTTTCTATCTTTTCTCTCCATGGCCTTGAGCATTCTTTCTTGGAATCGTCAGAGTCTCTCGCATTATGTCACGGACGTCAAAGATCTTATCGAATATCACCAACAGGTCATATTCTGTCTGCAAGAAACATTTCTGTCCCCTGTTGATAGACCGAGGTTGAAAGGTTTTGACATATACCGCAAGGACTGCTTGTAATGTCACCTTCGGCGTGGAGGAGTGGCACTGATGATCTCTAATGATCACGCATCTATAACACGTCCCTTCAGGCAGTAGCTGCGTGCTTTTACCTGTATAGATATTCCACCTTCTTATGACTTAGGAACCATGGAATAGTGACACTGGTAGAGCAACTTCCTTCCCCATTTGTCATCTTGGGGGATTACAATGGTCATAATCCTCTCTGGGGGAGTTCAGACTAACAGTAAAGGTATATTAATATAACATAACTTTTCATAAATAAACTAGTATTTAACAACCCAATCAAGAAATATTTTGGAGTGAAACAGTCATACCCTTTAAACTTTGTTCCATAATTGTTATTTTTAAGAAAATAAAGTTTATTAAAACCCCTACTGTATAATGCACAATGCATGAAGTAGATACAGTGAAAGCTGTATTCTTCATGGATGTTATTACTTTTAAAAAGTTGACAGAAAAGAAAAAATAAAAGAGATGAATGATGAAAAAGTCATTTGCTGAAATGTCATTAGTTGGCGTTATTTGAGTGAAAACGTCGCCAAGCTTCAGTAACGAAGCTTATTACAATTATCTCAATTTTTACGTTTATTTCAGAGATAAAACAACGACAGTAACATTTTAAAGCAATTTAACAATATTTCAGCTTGCGACATTTATGTACAGAATTAAAAGTAAGTTATAATACTCACCGTATGTGAACAGTTCTGATGCAGCTGGCCATAGTCTGCACAAATCTTCCCTTATTCCTGTCATCAGATGTCTTTTGTGCGTTTTCTTCAGATAAAGTCAAAAAGTGCAAAAGATAAAGATAAAGTGCAGTCTATCTGTCGGGTCCCATAGACATTTGTGACGGCGGAATAAATCTATGAAATGCGCTTCGTATTCTGTCGTCCAGTTCATTTTTTCCATTTCGCGGCTTTTAAAGATCACAGCAGCCATGTTGAATCTTCCCCGACTTGATACTGCTTTCTTATTGGCCAAAACGACTGGTTTCGCTCAATTTTGTTCCCTCCGATCTCAAAAAATTGAGCCTTGCGGCACAATAGAGAAGATGATGTCAGGCTTGCAAAAGTTGAGGGCAAAGGTGGAGTTGGGGGAAAAGTTGCCTAATTTGACAAGGGCAATATGTGTAGATGCATGTGAAGATTTATAAATAGATAAGCAGATGCAGATTAAGGTATATTATATTTATTAGTGTAGGCATTGGGTGATAAGGATCGTAAGAAACGAAGATACCCGTTAGAGAGCGGTTACAATTAAATACAAATAGTACATGGTATCTCCTTTTTTCTTTTTAGGAAGCATTTATAAAAAACAAATTCTGAAGGAAAAAAAAAAAGCCAATTTATCTAAATGAAAGTTTTTTTTTTTAATGTCAATGTTCATTAAAAACGTGATACGGGTACTTAACTTCAAACTTTAGCACTTTAGAACCTGGCAACATCACTTCTTCAGGGATGAGATTTTTCCTGCTTTTGCGGAATTCCTGCTTTTTCTGTTGGCTTTTAAAACCTTTCCTCTTTTTTTTTTTGCCCCTTTCAGGCCTTATTTTTCTCAAATCGGGGGGAAAAAAGTTTTTTTTTTAAAAAAAATTCCGGTCATCGATTTCTTCTCTTTTTTCCCCTCGAATCTTCATCATCCGCGATATCTGCCAAAAGCGTATGTTTTGGAATCATGCCAACGACGTCAAACACGTGCTGTGCCGAAAGTTGCACGCCTCGTTTGAGATTTTAATCTTTTTGCATCCTGCAAGTATTCAATTATTTTTAATGTTGGGTGGTTTTTTACTATATGATACATTATATCTGCTTATTTTATTCATCATTTCAATAATATTTTTATTTTTTGTATTTATTTTAGAAATAATGCAAAAGTTAATCAAAAAATGTGATTTAGCCCCCACAGTCTGAAATTGTATTGAAATTCGGCATGGTTACTTTTTTTGTGTATTTAGGAAAGTGCAAAAAATATTTATGGCGAATCTCAAATGATTTAGGCTTTACAGCCTGTTAAAAGTTTTGAGATTTCACGATTAAATGCGGGAGCTATTCCTTCGCTATAAATCGGGGAGTAGATATAAACTCATGCGTGCATGGAATCAACGTAAACTCATTGATTTATGAATTATATATTGAATGATGTGAAAATTTATTTCTTTTCTTTTTCACTTTTTGATTTATTAATAAAGTTTGGACATAGATTTTTTCCTTCTGATTTAATGTTTGTACCGGCAATATCGAAAGTGTATGAATACTTTGTGCTAACGCGGGTACTATCTTGCAATTGAGATACTCCAGGTCTCTGCAGTGGAAAAGCAAGCCCCCCTGACCGGAGCTGTTACCCAACAATACTAATCAGTAAAAATAGAAAATTCTCATATTTATGGGTCAATTTACGGGTCTTGACAGAAGTTGAGTTATCATTCTCAACAGTTTCAAATGTATCAAAAGAAGGAAAATATATTCGTGAAATTAATCCAAGAACAATTAATTTGAAAATTCCAAAAATAGGTTGAATCTCGATATTCTTTTCAAAACTAATTACGTTGATCGTCGAGAAAACACAGCCGGTCGACAAAAAGCTCCTTCTCTTTAAAATCTACATAATTCAGCCGACTATCAAAGTTTACGTCAATTTGTGCCTTCGGACACGATCAGAGGAAAATTTTCTCCCGAAATCGTATTAGGAAGTTAATTTTTAAAAACGAATTTTGGGTTCCAATGCAAGGAAAAAGATTTTCAATTCTTACTATGAAAAGTACGTTCTACCACATTAAAAATTTTTAGATTTTTCTCTCTGGTTGTAAATCTTTACTTTATAAACAGACCTAATTTTAAAATTTATGTTCTCACTCGTTTAACACTATAAACTCGAATGTTTTTAATTAAAAAATGTACTTTTTCTGTAAAACATATAAAAAGTTGACGCTATTGTGTGATGCAAGGTTGACCTCTGGCTCCCTCAACCCTTTGTTCAAGGACTTAGGGGTTAGAAATTGTTGCCTCTTTTTCAAAATTTTCTTTTTAGATATATTTAGGAATAAACATTCTTGCAAGAAATGATACAAAATTATAACTTATACTTAATTAAATACGTATTGCCTTTAAGACTGGTAAATTAGCCATTTTTTGTTGAATTTTTCAATATTATGGCTTCCAGGTTCTATTTTGATGCGGTTTTGGATATTGTCCATTTTAGGATTTTTTTTTTTTTGGATTTCTTCCTTTTTGCTCTCTTACCATCATCCACCACCTCTCTAACATCTCATCCCTGCTTCTTGTTTACATTTGTGATCTCGCTTCGTGCGTTGTACTCACCTTTTCTAAGCCTTGAATCGTGCTAAGTACTGTGAGTTAATTTATGATGTCAGCCAGCAAAAAGCCAAAAAAGTACGTGCAAAACTATAAAGCAGCATACAGTTGTGAATTTCAATTTTTGAAGAAGTTTTACAAAAGCGACAAAACATATTTTGCAAAATTTGTTGCATTTGACTTCAGCGTTGCCCATATTCGTAGAGGCGATGTAGCGAATCGAATAAAAAGTAAGATGCAAGCGAAAAGATCAAAAATGCGTCTACGCCTAGTAAAGTAAGAAAAAAATTGCTGAAATTAAAATTATTCGAGCAGAATGCTTAATTACCGCATTTCTTGTTGAACACTAACTTTCAATAAGGTGTGCTGATCATTTGGGGTCACTGTCCTGAGATCTTTTCCCCAACGATTAAATATCTAAAAAGCATAGCTTTGCTATATTATCACTTTGCTGCCGAAAGTTGATTAAATTGTACTGAAAATGATAAAATGTGAATATATATGATTGTATTTTACAGATTATTATTTTTCTCCCTAAACGTTTCATTCAAAAAGCATTAATTTAATTTATATTCTTCCATTTAATATTTCCATTAATTAGTCTGTGTATATGAATCAAGGAACTTGCATATTATTTTATTTTACAGGATAGTAAAAAAGTGAGGGGAAAAACCTGTTTTCCCCTCACTTTTAATACCACAATAACATGGAAAAATGCGATATTGCGCCAGATTGAAAAAATCTACTGCATTTGTTCCTTGGAACGTTAGCAGGTATGCTATTCCCAGAACCCTCAAAATAAAGACAGTTTTCATAAATTAATTACTATCTATTAACATTAATTACAAACAAATTGTCCGACAGTATTTAAGCTATTATTCAACACTGATTCTTCATGTCTTTCATCCGAAAACAAGAAAGTCTATTTATAATTTTTAATTTCATTAAGGAATTCTGTTAACAGTTCGTTTTAAATGTAGGCATAAATTATTGTTCCCCAGTTATGAACACTACGCTCATTAAAGTAATAACTTGAAAACAACCAAATGGAAATGTTAATTTTAAGTGAAAACCGGTATATTTTTTATGCTATACCGTGAAATGGTTACTCAACACGCGGATTACTCGACAACCCCTGTAACTCGACATTTATGTTTCTAATGTTTGGCCCAATGCTAATTTCAATGGGCGGAAACCTGTCTTACTTGACACACATTTGTAGAAACCCCTATAAGTCGACATCCAATTGGTGTTGTAGTGCAATTTTTTGCTGCCAACATTCTTTCATATTTCACCTCTTCTCAGAATTTCTCGATGCAGTTTCTTGGTCGGTCTATCTTTTCCTGGAAAGCTCTCTTAGAGAGTTCCATTTTTTTTTATCTTGGGGTCCGCCACCTCAATCTTTGTTGTTTGTGCAGCTGGTTTAAAAATTCATTACAGTCAAGTGCCCATAGTTGGGACAATACCGTAACTTAGGAAATTTTGCCTAATTTAGTTTAAAGGGCTGGTACACCTGTTGTTTCAGAATAAATGAAGTCTTTTGAGGCTATGTGAGTTGAACTTTGGTGTATCAGCATCATGGGTTATTTTTAGGATTTTGAAAATTTAAGAAAAATATGCTATTTTTAAGTATGGAAATAACTCTGATTTCCTATGCTATTTGAGCAGCATTTGTAGGAATTTGTTTCACAATTCATCTCGTCTATGTATCTGTGCCTTATTTGCACAAATTCATTTCCACCCAACTAATTCGGTTGAACTTATTTATTCATAAATTTGAGAAATTGTAAATTCGCTCCAAACTGGGGACACTGTTCCAAGTTAGGTTACTAAGGCATAAAAAGTACACAAAAGCGGCCTCATGCACCACTAGGCGTTAAGAGACTCAAGGGTCAATCCATGTGAAATCATATACACACAATGCGTAACTTACAAATATTTATAGCAGGTGATCAATAAACACTACAAATAACAATAAGTGATAGAAAAATAGATTTATTTTCTGAAATGTTTTTTTTTTTGGATAAGAGGAACATATAAAAACCCCAGCACTCACACAGCTGTCGTCATCACATCTTGTTCACCTCTTGATATTTTTCCAACCTGTGCAACACTGTTCTTACCAAATATTTTTTCTATCTCTTTTGAACTGTTGAGAATTTCGTTAAATCTATTTTGAAAATTTTTCGCTCGAAGCAAGATTGAACTCGCTCTCTAAAATGTCAGAGAACATATTTGACCATTTTATTACTGAAACCGGAAGCTCAAGTCTCAAACTACCAGAGAATATAGTACTAACAGACTTTTAGTCTTAATTAAATCTGTGGGACATGTTATTTTTCTCACCCTCTTGAAAGACAAATTTTCCCTATTTTTCGGAAGTAATTCCAAAAACTTCTGCTCTAGTTTCAAAATATGATTCACTAATCATATTTCTATTTCGGTGGGCTTATCTCCTAAATTTTTAATAAGTGACTAAGGTAACTACAAACTGCTTTCATTTTCCCTGCGACTGTTTAAAGTTGGTTTCAGGACTCTATACGAGATCTGATCAAAAAGTTCCAGGACTTTCTCAATAATTCTTTATTAAACTTTTTTAACAATTATTCTAAATTATCACCTTCAAAGTACTCCCCTCTGGAGGAAATACACTTCTCCCACCGGTGTTTCCACTGTCCCACGCACCTGGAAAACTCTTCTTCGGGGATGCTGTTGAGCTGCTCCCGCGTTTTTTCTTTAATCTCTTCTATCGTCTGAAATCGCTGTCCTTTCATCGGGTACTTCAGCTTGGGGAACAGCCAGAAGTCGCAGGGGGGCAGATCAGGTGAAAAGGTGAGCTGGGGAAGGGTTGTCATGTTGTTTTTGGCCAAAAAATCGCGGATGAGGAGGGCGGTGTGACAGGGCGCGTTGTCATGGTGGAGAAACCACTTGCCTGTCGCCCACAATTCAGGCCTCTTCTGCGTAATTTTTTGACGCAAAGTTCTCAGGGTGTCAAGGTAGCGAAATCTGTTGACTGTTTCACCTTGTGCGAGGAGTTCATGATGGATCACACCTTTCGAATCAAAGAAAACAGTTATCATCACTTTGACGTTCGATCTCACCTGACGAGCTTTTTTGGGTCTTGGTGAGCCTTTTGACTTCCACTGGGACGACTGCACCTTCGTTTCCACGTCGTAGCCATAAACCCAACTCTCGTCACCTGTGATGATGGTTTTCAAGAAGTTTTCGTGGGAACTGGCCATTTGCAAGAGCTCCTGACAAACCTCCAGGCGGTGCGCTTTTTGATCCTCTGTCATCAGACGTGGAACGAATTTGGCTGCAACCCTTCTCATCTCCAATTTTTCGGTCATTATCTCCTGACATGACCCAAATGAGATGTGGCACTCCTCTGCCATCTCTCGAATCGTTAAACGTCGATTGGAACGCACTAGGGCATTCACTTCGGCCACTTGAGCATCGTCAGTTGAAGTTGAAGGCCTTCCTGAACGAGGGTCATCTGTCGTTGAAGTTCTGCCTTCCTTGAACCGTTTGAACCACTCATGACACCGTGAACGACTCATCACTTCATCACCGAAAGCGTCCTGAAGCATCTATTTGCCCAATTTCACGCAAAATTTGACGCAAACGCGCTGCTCTACCTTCCTGTCCATTACGAAAAAGCTAGAAACAAAGAAGTGGCTTCAGTAAAACAGCTGTAACTTCCGTTTGGAGAAGGTTATCAATATTATGAAACAACAGCTGTGCTCGGGAAGACTTACTCTAAACAATGCTGCCAACCAGAAGTCTCTAGCACTCTCTGTTCCCGCGCAGTTTCAAAAGTCCTGCAACTTTTCGATCAGACCTCGTATTGTAGGCAGACTTCGCTATGGCCCATACCACCTTTCTATAATCTACTGTAGCACGTTACATGCTCTCATTTGTCCGCTGACCATATTTTACTAACTTTGGAATTTTTTTTTTGGAACAGCAAAAGTATTTGTAACTGGATTATTATGATTTAATCTTCATGCAAAAAAAATTGCCTTGAAATTATAATTAAGTGTAAGAATTTTCATGAATTTCTAATATTATTTTTTTCATTGTTATATTTATTTAATAACTCGGCAATTTTCAAAGGTAATTGAGCTGAAGTTACAACAATGTTTGAGATTTTCCATGAATGAACCAATTTTTCAGGTGGTCCATTCGTGGAAACACCTAGTGGTCCATTGATAGCTTCTGCGTCATTTTGAATATTCTTATTTGTGTTACTACTGTGACGCATCATGAGGAAACATGAAGTACGGGGAATAGTACTTGAAAAGGCACTCTTAAGTCTTATGTTCGCGTTTAATTGATCAGTGATATTCAAAGCATAAAGCATGTTATAACTAAATGAAAGTCTCGATAATTGGTAAGACAATAGTAGAAATCTTTTCTGACCGATTAACAATATGATTAAATAATTTTAGCTACTTGACGACTGCAGTAGATTGTTTCAGACAAAGGAAGGTACTAAAACTGATAACGCATCTGCACAAACTCTGGTACGGGAAATACACTGGTATGCAAAAATGAAGGACGAGACGGTTTTTTCAATATAATTTTGTACAAAAGCTTTCCAAATCAACACATTTAATACCGTAAGATTCCCATTCGTAAGGACATGTGTAATGTAAGCAACACTTACTAAAAGAGAAATCAGAGGGATAAAAAGAAGCTTTATTGAAAAAGTAGCATGGAGCGCAATGCGACTGAAGGCCGAAACATCCCTGTGATGGGTGTCCAGCAAAAAATCTCAGGTCTTTAGTAGGGAATATGATCTCCCCCGACTGCTAGGCAGGTTTCACAGCGTCTGCCCATGCTGAGAATGAGGGTGTCAATGAGTTGTTGAGGCATTGCTGCCATTCGTCTTGCAGCGCCAATCGAAGCTCCCGAATCGTTACTGGTGGTAAGGTACGAGCTGCCAAGCGTCTGCCTAGAAAATCCCATACATGCTCGATGGGATTGAGATCCGGAGATCGTGCCGGCCAATCCATACGTTCAATATCCTCACTCTCTAAGAGCTGTTCGGCAGCTACTGTGCGATGACATGGTGCATTGTCGTCCATGAAAAGGAACTGCGGACCCATAGCGCCTCTAAAAAGACGCACATATGGAAGAAGAATCTCGTTACAATAACGGGTCCCGTTGACTGAACCTGCGTCGAAGATGTGAAGGTCTGTACGACTACCAAGCATAATGCCTCCCCAAACGAGAACACCGCGACCTCCATACCTGTCCCTTTCAATGATGTTCGAAGGATGATTGCGGCTTTCCCGCTCTCTCCAGATGAGTATGCGATCAGAATCGCTACTCAGACTGAATCTGCTTTTATCTGTAAAGAGTAGGGTAGGTGGGGGTAAAACCCCGCGTGGGGTAAAAACCCGCACCGAGTTTTTTGACTGATATCAATCGAGTCAAAAGTTGACCATCGGGTGATAGTTTTGTCTCATTGAAACTAATTGTTCCATGACAGTTTGACCCGGTGAGTCACTCTCGAGGTGAGAAAATGAGGAAAGTCAGTTTTCTACTACTTACATGTAACTTTTCTGTAACATTATTTAAGCGCTACAAACTGCTGGATTTGAGGAAAAGAATCAGCGAATTCCTTGATGGTACTGCTAAATTAAAGCTTTACTTTCGGGTTAAAATAATTTCTTCGGCGGGCTTTTTAAAAACAACATGGCCCGTTTTTCCAGGAAGTGGCTAAATGGGGTAAATAACCGCAGGAGTTTTGGGGTAAATCCCCGCAGGAGTTTTGGGGTAAATCCCCGCAGCTCCAAAAGTGCGGGGATTTGCCATACTTGATCCGAAATTGATAGTTTTCACTATTTCATTATTATTTTTCTTTTTAATGTGTTTGGGCAATTGTTTTTATTTTTAAAATATATTCGGTTGTTCGTATTTTCTCACAAATTTTAATTTGTGTATGATTATATGGGTATTTTTTATTTTAATAAAATTTCATGCTCATTTAAGTTAAAACACATCTTTTTAATTTTTGCAATTTACTCCAGGACGTGCAAAAGAAAAATAGATTTAAGAGCAATAACGGAGGTTTAACTCAATGAAGCGCTTAGATTGATAGAAGAATTCTCATCAATTTGCATGGCAGCCGTTAAAATTGGGTTAAAACCTGGGGATCGACAAAAAAAAAAAAAAAAAAAAAAAAAAAAAACTGGGAGGTGAGAAACTTTGAAGATTTAATCAACCTTTACTTTACCTTTTAGAGCAAGAAAAAAAATTTGGTAATTTTTTGTATTACTCTCCATCGGAGATTTTTTGGTCTTACTCTAAAATTTTTGAGGTTTCTTCTTTATAAATATGCATAAGAAAACAAAATACATCATCAATTTTGTATTCAATCCCAACTTGCTGGTAAGGATTTTGCAAGTGAGTTTTTTGAAGAGAAATAGGCTGTCTCTGCGAGTTCTAAGCAAAACCAGCGTAGCTAGAGCCATGGGTTTCAAATAGGGCTTAGCTCTCACAATACTTTGACGACAATTTGGAATCTTCGTTAAAAGAAGTAAAAGTTCGGCTCCAACCAAATATTTAACATGGACGAAATTGGTGTTCAGAGGGACACCAAACAAACTTCCTCTACACGTTGCTCCTAAAGGAAAAGAAATATTGCCGAAACTGTTGCAACTGAGTACTGCTGCTTACGCATTGAACCCACTTGAGCACTACATCCCACCATAATTTATTTATGCAAGAAAAAGGAAGAATCACCAATTTCTTCGAAGCGGTCCAGTAGGATGAATGGAAAAGCCATGTAAAAAGAACAGCTTGCTATGGGAAAAGAGAGGAAAGGCGTGCGAAAAACAGAAAAGAGCATGGTATGGAGTCAAAACGACCTAACTTTCACAAAAAAAAAAAAAAAAAAAAGAGAGAGAGAAAGAGAGAAGAAAAAAAGAAAACAGGCCAAAGAGCCAATAAATTCAAAAACAGAAAAAAAGAAAAGAATCATAATGAGACTTTTCAATTTATTCGATAACTTATAAATACAGATATGGAAATAAAACTAAAAAATCTAAACCAATAAAAAATGTTATAAAGAGTTATTATCAGGTGTTTTTTTATGCAGTCATCCTTTTTTATCCATAATTACCTTGACTGGGGTAAGGATCCGCATTGCGGTTCTTTACCCCTACAATGCGGGACTTTACCCCATTTTGTGGGGTAAAACCCCGCAATTATTTTTTTCGGTTCATTTGTAAATTTCTCCGTAATTAATGATCAGACTGAGCTAGAATTAGGAGAGGCAATAGCTAATAAACCATTCTACGGTTTTAATTTGAAATAGTGAGAAATTCTTCTCTTTATCAACCACAGTGTTACATAAACTATAAACTGCGGGGCTTTACCCTAACCTACCCTACTCGTCCCCATTCGTTGTCTCTCCAATTCCGGTGTTCCCGGCACCACAGAGAACGCCTTCTCCGATGGGCAGACGTTAGAGGTACAAACCGTATAGGGCGTCGTGCAAGCAGACCACCACTGTGCAGCCTTCTGGCCACGGTAAAACGCGATATCGGTCGTCCAGTCGCCTGTGTCGTGTGTCTAGAGATTTCTCCCGCTGTCTGTCGCCTGTTTCTTCTGGCCTGTAAGACAATATACCGGTCATCTGGGGGTGTGATTCCTCGTGGACGACCACTACTGAGCCCCCGGATAGCTGTTCCTGTAGTTTGAAATTGTCTCAAAAGTCATGAATCGATGCTGTGAGCAATTCCGAACTCTGCAGCCACACTTGTCACACTGCGGCCTTCCTCCAACTTCCCAATGATTCGACCTCGGGTAAAAGTATCCAGATGTCGTCTAACAGATTGATTATTCGCCATTTCTCGCTGAGGCAGCAACTAGGTGTGATTTTAACTGCTATACGGCGTGCAATCTCTTTGCCATAAATACTGATCATACACCGACAACTTGCTTTATACTACTCAGACACTCCCCCATTACGGCTGCCTGCATATCTGCGCATGTGCTACCGTACATCACCTTACTCAATCTCCTGATTAATCTTTCTGTCCGCTCTGTCTCTTCGTTCAGCTGATATGCTATTTTTTCGACTTCGTCCTTAATTTTTGCACACCAGTGTATGTTTAAAATCTTCCACGGTGGATATTAATATTTCCATTTCATTGGCCGAGAAAATATGTTTGGTCTCCGTCAGCGCAGACATGATGAAAAAGTTCACAATGCTCACAAGCAAAGTGCTCACGAATTAGTTGGAGAACTGAATTCCCGCGAGATCCGATCGTCGGATTGTAAACAGTGTCACGTGAGGCAAAGCGACCATTAAAAGAAGCTCTTACAACTAGACGGCTAGAAAATCCTGCGATTCAACTATTAATGGTTGGTGGATAAGAACGGTGGATTAGTCGGGATCGGGCGATACTTTAATCAGAGAATTATACCGATAATAATCCACGATGGAGAATATGGGAGTTATAGGATTAGCGATTTAAGTTCTCGCCGAGTAAAGAGTTCATTATTAAGCGAGAAAACTGAATTTTTTGTTTAATTAAAAATGCTTTTTATAATTCCAGATGAACTGACATGAAGTACAACAAACTTATTACTGATTTAACACATTATACCTTAAAAATTATGCAGAAAAATCCACTTTTTGTGTCATTAAATGACAGTAATTGCACACTTGGCTAACACAGTACAGGAAAAATAATTTAAGTAAAATTAATATACAGTAAAAACCACATCGAAAATTGCTCACCTGTGAAAAGTAAAACTTCCTCCTTTGACAAATTTGTCATTACATATATTCATAAATTATAACGAGGATATTAATATTACGTTCCAGAATATGCTTCACAACAATGCAAAAATAAAAACATGCATTGGTACAAAAGTAAATTAAAAGAACTCTTGCATTTCTTCAAATTTTTCTTTCTAAAGTTATTGTGACTCACCTGTGTAAGGTAATTCTCCAAGCAGTCCTGATTGAATCTGTTCATCATAACGAAAAAAAAATCTTTCTATTAGCTCCATGTGCTGAAAGTTTGACACTTAGTTTTGAGATTGGGAGGGGGTGGGGGGAGATAAATGTGTTTTGCCGCCACTTTGACTTGCATTCTCACCCCGTAATATTCCTTCGTGTTTTTATCAAACAATACTGCTTCTATGTGTTTTTAGTCTGCAGTGTGCTGGTTACCGAAGGTTGCTGGGTACTTCTAGAAATTATTTTGGATATATTTCAATAAATGAGGTGGATCCGAAATAGCATATACTTTCCTGCCGTTTACGAAGAAGTATGGCTCTTCTTTGCAGATTCCCAGCTCTTCCCAATATAGTTTCTGGTTATGGGAACCTAAATCACACACTGTTGTTACAGGCTCCATGCCAAAGTTTTGTAATTTGGTAATTTCTTACTCAAGCAACACTTTCAGTTCTTTAGAAGAAGCTGCCTCAAAGAAGAAAAAAACATTCAGAGTTTGCTTTCATTTTTTTTTTTTTTTTTTTGCAGAGACCCTTAGTCATGAACATTAACGTAAATAGTAAAACATAGTTAAAGTGAGTTCCCTATATTTTTCTCTTAATAAGTTCCTAACAAAGAGTACGCATAATTTTTTTCAGCATTTTAATTTTTTTTTTTTTTTAAATGTGTTTGGAAAATGTCAGGTTTTTGGGGAATCACCCGTATGTTAATTATTATGTTTTTTGGCATCCTCGTGATAGCCACGTTCCATTGAATGAGACACTGATATCGGCTATGCCGTCATTGATTCCATTTTCAGACCCCTGGTACTTCCGGTCTGTTTGGAGGTCTTTAATGTTATAAATTACTGAGATATTTGCAAGGCATTATAGCTCTGGGGCTAGTTTAGTGAAGAGTCAGGAAAAATACTTCGTAAGCTAGCATTCGATCGAAGAGTCTCGCCAGCGGCCTCTTCTTCTTACCCATTTTTTCTTTTTTTGCGTTCCTCCGACAAGTCTTTTTCTTTTTCCGGACTTCGGATGTCTCGGACTCCTGGTACTTCCGGTCTGTTTGGAGGTCTTTAATGTTATAAATTACTGAGATATTTGCAAGACATCATAGCTCTGGGGCTAGCTTAATGAAGAGTCAGAAATTGCCACACTTATGAAAAATGTTAAAAACTTCGTAAGCTAGCAATCGACCGAAGAGTCTCGCCAACGGCCTTTTTTTTTCCATCTTTTTCTTTTTTTTTTCGTTCCTCAGACACGAGTCTTTCTTTTTCCGGACTTTGGATGTTTCTTAAGCTGTCCGCGCTTTCTTTCGAACATACTGCAGTTGCTTATCCACAAATTTGGAATGGGTGTTCTGCAGAATTTTCTTATACGAATTAAATGTTCGACTGGACATACATGGCATATTCATGCACATGCAAAACTGTTCTGTTGCTGAAGCTCTATCGTGGCTTTAGCGCCCTCTATAGGCGTTTGCGACCGTATGTTACTATGCGATTTTTGATCCTTGTTGTATGACTGATCTACCATGTAAGTTTGTTTGTTGTTTTAATTTACCCTGTATAAGAGTAATACCTTTTAACTCTCTCACTCCTCTTGCACGCTACACCAACTTCGCCATTCCCTAGATTTCTCTTGTTCACGACTGTCAATAAAATTGTCTCTGTGGCCTATAAAGTACATTCTCAATGACCAAATGGAAATTAAGAATTTTTACAGTTGAATTATGATTGTGTGAACCAACCATGGGAATAGAGGGTACTGAATCTAGCTCATCTAAAACATCTGAAAGCAATTGAACAGTTAATGATCCCAAAGATGCTACTTGCATCACAGCCTCCTCAATTACCTTTATTAAATGAAAAAACTTTCCTATGGAGACATTAAGTAACCTCCGCTTTTGAGAGAGATTAATCTGTCTCTATCAGAAACATTTGTGGCAACTAGGTCCTTCAAACATTTTTCACAATGGGTGAAACTTTTAGACATTCTTGCATCATATCCAGCCATGTATGACGTGGGGAAGTCTGACGAGATATTAATTGAGTAATTATGATCATCTTAAATGTGATCTTCAAAATTTTCTAAAACATCGGAAACCAGTTCTGGATTTACTCCATTTAGGATATCATCTAGTTTAGTTAAATTTTGCTTTTCAGAATTATTAGAGAGAATTTCTGTCGGACTGGTGAGCGAAGATAAAATATCTGTCCCGGTCACATTGCTTTGTTTTGGTGATTTTATTAGTTAATACTTACCATGAAGTGTAAAAACTTGAATAAGTTTACTGTTATGTATGATCATTGGATCCACATGAATTTCTCATCATGCTAAAAAAAACCTCCGGGGAGAGAATATTCCATAAGAAAACTTTAAACTGAGAAATTTTTGACATTAAATAATAATCTATTTACTCCAAGTGCGTCTTGGTTCAATCGTGCAGTATCAGGTATTTAAAATTGCAGGAGCTAGTCAAGAAATCAAGTAGTTCCAAAGGGCGTTTCAGCGATACTTTATAGTGTTTGCAATGTGCTAAAAAAAAAAGGAAAACACTTGTTAGTGGCTGCGTATTGCTTCCACTGGATAAAAAAGGCTAGGAGTTCTTAGATTCCTTAAGGGTAAAGTACAAAATAAGGAAACAAATTAGAAAAGCGAACTCTGAAAAAGATAAGTTATCGAGGATGCTTTATGTGCAGCCAAATCTTTTTGGAGTGCAGTCACAAGAGTTTGGTAGTTCAAGGCATCTATTAAGCTGTCTATTTTTCAAATTGCCCCGATTTTAGCTACACACGATTGTAGCCGTGTATCCTGGATACCAAAAGTTCCATAGTTCACGCAACAGAATTGCTAAAAAACAGCATGGAAGTGAAACATCACATAACTAATCCATATAAAATAAACATGAGCCAACAAATAACCATCTTGAAATGCAACGTTCATCTTTTGGTAATACTGCTGCTCTAGATTGGGGCAGGCTTTCAAAGAAAAGCTCGAAGGTTTGTCATTGGCAACCACTGTTTCCCATAGTTCAATGGAGCCATCAGGTGTCTAAAATATCATGTGGTGTAATGGGGGAAATGTATATTTATTATTAAAACGAAAATTTAGGCAGTTATAAAAACCTGTAAGAATTTCTTGTTCGTTATAGTATTTCCCATATTTTTAATCATTTGTGGAAAATCAGAAAGGAATCACAAATGTGAGCACAGCTAACATGTTCTGCAGTAATACCAAATAGATTCCACATATTTCGGTTCCATGAGGCTCCGTCGCTAATGACTGCATCTGCAAACAGTCCGTTATTTTCCAATAAATGTATACTCTTTTTTAGAAGATGCTGAAGTACAGATCTTACATAAAACAAAATTTGATACACTCGTCTTTTAGAACTCTTCTATCATAACCTATGCAAGAAAAAAATTACAATTTTTGAGGTGACGGCAATAATTGACCTGCAGGAGCACCTCCAGACAGAAAGCATGCAAGGGACTGCACGCATTTTCTTTCTTTTAAAAGGTTGTAATATAAAAACCAAAGCATGATCCCTCTTCTCTGTTACTTAGTGCTGTGGCGTACGTGTACCTTGAGTCTGTAAAACCATGTATCTTCAATGTATTATATAGTGTCAAACCCAATCGTTCTCAAATCTTCATCTCGTCAAACAATAACACATCTAATAGAAAAATAATGGTTAATTACATCGACAAAAACATTAAAACAACTCGAGATCAGTCATATCTTTTTCTAAGTATCCTTACTGAGTTCTTTTTGACCTTAACATTTAAATATGTACCGTTTGGTAACATCCAAATACCGCCTTAGACATTGTATCTGCCCAATGGCTATCGAGTGGAACAGTGAGTAGGCAATGGGCACCACCGGAGCCAGGTCCGTACCTGGGTCCACGGTGTCTAGAGTCGTAAGTGGTTTAGTTCTCGTTCCCTTACGGGTAGGGGGGCCCCGGCCGAAAGGTCCGTTCTCTGGAAGCCCTAGATGGCATAGCAGAGCGGGGTTCCCTGTTTCGTACCGCCTTAGACATTTGGATTTCTTTCTAAATATTTGGCTATGGTGACAGTAGTTGGAAGAGCCAAAGTTTTATGAGATATTAAATGTTCATTAAATTTTCTGCTCTTGATTCTCATGAAAATACACTCGTAAATCCGAGGAAAAGTATATCTCATGCCTTTAGAACTTTTTAATTTAGCAGTTTGATGCAAGCAAGCACAGATTCTTCTGGACCTCTGGTAAATCTTTGTTTGCATTCTCTATACCCCTTGTTGTAGCAGCAGCGCACTTTTTCTGCATTAATTTTTTGTTAATGTTGACCTGTATCAAGGATACTTAAATCACATGAAAAGGCTTTAAATACTGAGAAAGAAAATACTAGAAATGTTATATTAATCTAAATTTTAAGACAGATTATAAAACGCCACCCACTTAATATCATTTACTTTGTGCGTTAAGTGAGTATATTTTTTCTTCCAGTTTCGCAATTTACATGAAGACATTTCTTGTGAAATTTAAACTTTGATCGATTTCTACGTCCATCGTAATATCTCTATTTTTTTCGGGGGGGGGGAGGCGATTGAGCTAGCTAGATGCATAGTCATTAGAGATTAGCAATGCCACTTCTCCACAACGACAGTCTCCTGACAAGCAGTCCTTGCGGTATGTGTCAAAACCTTTTAACCTCGGTCTATCAGCAGGGGAGAGAAATGTTTCTTGCAGACAGAATATGGCCGGTTGGCGATGTTCGACAAGATCTTTGATCTCCGTGACATTATGCGAGTAACTCTGACAATTTCAAGAAAGAATGCTCAAGGCCATAAAGAGAAAAGGAAGGAGAAACGGCAGGAAGAAGAGAGAGTGATTTAAGGAGGATGGTCCGTCCCACCCTTCATCGTCGGATGGCAGAAGATCTTCAAATTCAACATCCTCGTCCTCCTCTTGGGGAGGAAGTTGTTGAGATTTTTTAATTAATGATTTCGTCAATTTTACTTTCTTGCCAGAAAGTAAAAAGTCCTCTTTTTTAAAGTTATGCAATTTTTGAGGCCTCTGTTTAGAGAACAACCCAACTTTAGTGCGCGCTTGGATTATGTATTTTTCTGCAGTTTTTTTAGTGTTGTACTTTTTTATGTTCGCATTAATAGAAGCAGTAGGTCATACGTTTGCGTTATGTGTTTGTTATGCATATTCGTTCGGGGAATTTTTCTCAAGACATTTAAAAAATCTTAAATATAATGGGTGCAATCAAATTAAGAAAGTAATAATGCCTATTCACGTTTGCCTAGTTAAGGGATGAAATAAATTCCACACCCCTAATCATTCTATGTCGTTTGAAAGAGATTCTGTTTCTGCATCAAATAAAGCTTGTTCCTATTATCTCAATGAATTCGAACAGCAAACATAAGGGTTTCTATTTTAACAGAAAGTCCTAGGCTGATTTTAATTCAACCCCGAGATATATTACTAGAAACAACTTTGAAAAATACGTTTGAAACATACAAAACGGCCGTTTTGCTATGTTCAGGAGGACCTTAAGCTGTGAAATTTGGTACAAGTTTGTTTGGACCCTGGGGGAGGGATGCAATTCAAAGCGTTTGTTTTAAAAACAATTTTGTTATACGCATTTTTATGAAGTTCTTTTTGTCTTCGGGTTGGACTGGGATTATGTTTTTCTACATTTAATGAGTATTTTACTAAAACCCCATTTACTACAGAAAGGGGAGCGTGATTTTTATTTTATTGTATTGGTAACGCGTATTGTTACTGATTCTTTTTAACTGGCACTTTACATTTTTCGTGAACCAAATTAGATTACTAAGCAATCTTCGGGGGTTGGCGAGCGGGAACGAGAAGGATGCGGAGCATCCTAGTTATTCAAAAAAAAAAAAAAAATCTTCAGATGGATTTCGAGTTCTTTTCCTCTCATCCCGTGATTTTTCATGTCGCAGCCATTCAGTAACAACTTTAGAAATATTATCTGCTGTTGCTCCATTCAAACTGTTACTTGCTACAACAATCTCTGTTAAGAAAAAAAGTATTCACGGATGTAAGAGAATTGGCTAACAAAGAAAATGCTAGACAATGAATTAACAAAAGTGTGTGCCTAAAAACCTAATTGTATTCAGAGGTTACCCATTAAGATCACTTAAGAAAAAGGGTGTGTGGAAGGAAGAAGGTTAGAGCGTTGGAAGAGACCTATTGTTCGCACACACAGTTGAGAAAAGTCCAACCCCCCCCCCCCCCCAGTGCTATCATATTAAAGGCTGTTTCATTTAGTGGTTAGGGAAGTATAAACATCCAACTCAAAGCTAATGAATAGCTAAGCATCAAATATGTGTCTACGGAAATGCTACCGCAAAGGAATTGATAGAATAAAACGCACAAATTCTCTGTCATGTAGCCATTCCGTATTAACACACTCAGAAGAAAAAACTAAATCTTAAGTAAAACTTTGTGCACCCAAAGAGTCTTTTAAGAGACAATCCATGCTGGAATATATACATGCTTGGCAATTTGAACTATCAATAAATTAAACCCTCAATGATTTAAAATTTTCTTTCAAGGTTCCTAAATTTGGAAACCATTATGAAATGACTTTGTGACTCTGAAACATATTTCAATATCTTCATGTTGAAGTCGATTTAATTTGATAGTACAGTATTTTCACGTTGAACGCTACTTCATTCGGTGGTAAGGGAAGTACGAAACATCAAACTCAAAATCTAATGAACAGCTAAGCATTAAATAAGTGTCCACTGAAATGCTACCGCAGAGGATTTGATAGAATAGAACACACCAACTCTCTCTCCGTATTAACACACTCAGTAACTCTTCAATCCTTCTTTTGAGTCTGTTACTCAAAAGAAGGCTTTAAACTTGGCAGCACTGGTCATTGGTTACCTAAAATGTAAATGTACATTTTGTTACTACAGCAACAGAAATCTGACAATCAATAACTGACCAAGAAATAAATGAACTAAATATTTTGAAAACTTTCAGGGATTTTCGGGGCGAGCTCTTGGGAGGAGTCGTGAACCCCCAGTTGCTCAAACAGAATATCGGCGGGAGAGGATTTTTTCCCTCCCCCCCCCCTATCCCTCATCACACTTACCAAATTCGGATGAAAACCCCTAAGCTAAGGTGTGTCAACCGTGCCGATGACTGCGTGGTACCGGGGGTAGTCGGTACCTGAAACGGGAGTCTTCAGGGATAGCAGGCGAACCCTGTCGTACGCAGCCTTACCTCTGTGGATCCAAATCCACTCCGGTGTTTCAAATGCCAGCGGTTTGGACATTCGAAGTTTGCGTGCCGTGATACTGACACCTGTGCCAGGTGCGCAGAGCCCGGTCACGACAGTAATGCATGTAAAAAGACCTACAAATGCGTAAACTGCAAAGGGGACCATCCTTCATACTCCAGATCATGCTCAAAATGGTTCACAGAAAAAGAAATTCAGATAATTAAAACAACACAAAAAATATCTTATCCAGATGCAAGAAAACTAATTGAATCCCGCACACCAACAACAGGTCTTTCATATGCTTCAACCGTTAAAAAGGTACTGAAGTCTGTAAGCGCACAAACAGATGCCTCTGCTAATGCCAAAACTGTAACCATAACCAAATCAAATAAACAAAATAATAGCCCCAAATCCTCTTTTAAGGAAACAAATCAAAATCAACAACAAATACAAAAAACAAATACTATATCTGTTAAAGAAAAGAAACCATTCACACAGAATTCGAAAATACTTAGTGAATAAAAGAAAATTATCCAAACGCGCGCAAAAATCGGGGTAGCCTCTAAACAGACGCCCCCAAAACTTCATAACTTTAAAAAAGAGGACTTCTTACTTTCTAGCAAAAAGTAAAATGAAACAAATCACAAATAGAAAAATTCCAACAACCTCCTTCCCAGGAGGAGGACGAGGATGTAGATTTTGAAGATCTTCCGCCATCTGACGATGAAGGATGGACGGACCATCCTCCTTCATGAGCTGCTCCCTCTTCTTCCGGCCGTTTCTCCTTCCTCTTTTCTCCATGGCCCTGAGCATTCTTTCTTGGAATTGTCAGAGTTACTCGCATAATGTCACGAACGTCAAAGATCTTGTCGAACATCACCAACCGGACATATTCTGTCTACAAGAAACATTTCTGTCCCCTGTTGATAGACCGAGGTTGAAAGGTTTTGACATATACCGCAAGGACTGCTTGTCAGGTGACCGTCGTTGTGGAGGAGTGGCATTGCTAATCGCTAATGATTATGCATCCAGCCAGCTCAATATCAACACATCCCTGCAAACAGTAGCTGCGCGCGTTCACCTTCACTCGCTGTTTCCAATCTGTTCTATATATATTCCACCTTCTTACGACTTGAGAGGCGTGGAATTGCAAACACTTGTAGATCAACTGCCTCCCCCGTTTGTCCTCTTGGGGAATAGTAATGGCCATAATCCTCTCTGGGGCAATTCAAACTCCAACAGCAGAGGTGTAATAATTGAAGACAATGATCTATGTGTTCTTAACGACGGTGAAAATACCTATTTCCACCTTCCTACGCAAACCTACCATGCCATCGATCTTGCAATATCCTCACCTTCATTTCTGCCACTTTGGGATTTCCAGGTGCAGGGTGATCTCTACACGAGTAGCCACTTTCCAATCAAAATAACTTATACTGGACGCTGCAGCTATCAGCAGCCTCAGCAAGCTCGACTTCGCCTTGATCGAGCTGATTGGGCAGCATTTATCCAGTTGGCAGAAATAACATCGGAAGACGTGATTGATATTGATATTGATGAAGCTGTAAAGCGAGTAACCGACATTATCTTAAACGCAGCTAACGCTGCTATACCAAGAACCACTAAAGGCAAGATCAAGTTTCCTAAGCCTTGGTGGAACCTTGATTGTCAGGAGGCTCATAAGACACAAAAAAAGGCATGGAAAACATTTCGTCGTTATCCAACCACACAAAATCTCGTGGCACTTAAACGAGCTCGTGCTGAAGCTCAAAGAATTCGACGGAAGAGCCAGCGAGACTCGTGGCAGGCCTATGTCAGCACAATCACGACGTCCACCCCATCCAAGACTGTATGGGGTAAAATGAAGAAAATCACTGGAAACTACATTACATCTTGGCTCCCATTCTGGAGAAAAATGGTCAACTTTTATCTGATCACAAAGAGGTGGCTGACTGTCTGGCGACTCATTTGGCTGAAGTCTCCAGCGCAAATAACTGCTGTTTCAAGTTTTTAGCAATCAAATCACATAAAGAACGAAGAATTCTAGATTTTAATACAACTCAAAATTTAAATTTCAAGAACTTAATATTGCCTTACAAAAATCAAAAAACACATCACCAGGCCCTGACGAAATTCACAATAGCATGTTAAAAAATCTAAGCAGGTCCTCACTAGAAAATATTCTGCAGCTTTTCAATAGAATTTATTCGGAACACAGATTCCCGAAATTCTGGAGTCAAGCAACAGTAATTCCTACCCTTAACCCAAATAAACAAACTGATAAACCCGAGAGCTATAGACCTATAGTTCTTACAAGCTGCCTATGTAAACTTATGCAATGGATGGTCAACGCCAGACTCATGTACATTCTGGAGTCGCACCATCTGCTATCTTTATACCAAAGTGAATTCAGGCGTGGCAGATGCACCATAGACAACCTACTGCTTCTCGAAACATCAATAAGAGAAGCATTTCTCAAACGAAAACATCTTGTGAGCGTATTTTTTGACATTGAAAAAGCATATGACCGTACCTGGAGATATGGGATCCTCAAAACCCTGCACGAGTATGGGTTGCAAAGTAATCTACCCATCTTTCTCTCTAACTTTCTAAGAGATCGAACTTCTCGCGTACGGGTCAAGTCTGTTCTGTCAGATACCTTTATCCAAGAAGAAGGAGTTGCCCAGGGAAGTGTTCTAAGCGTAACTCTTTTCGTAATAGCAATCAATAGCTTAATCGATCAACTGCCTCCTGCTGTAAAAGGTACCATGTTCGTTGATTTTTTTCAAATTTCTTTTTCTTCATCGAGCATGAGTATCATTGAAAGACAACTTCAAATAGCCATCAATAAAGTATCACAATGGGCAGAAGAAAATGGCTTCTCTTTCTCTGCTCAAAAAACCTTCTCTATTCATTTTGTCGTAAAAGAGGTCTCCATCCCGATCCAAATCTTAACCTTAATAATCAACCAATAGCTGTAAAGGATCAGGGAAAATTCCTGGGTCTCATACTTGATTAAAAAAACTCAAATTTGTCCCGCACATACAAGAGCTGAGAAAAAAATGTTTATTGAAACTAAATATCCTGAAAGTCTTAGCAAACACTCCTTGGGGTGCTGATACAGAGTCTCTGTTGAAAATTTACAGGGCTCTTATACGCTCAAAACTTGATTATGGGTGTCAAATTTATGGCTCTGCAGCGAAGAGCTATCTGAAAGCCCTGGATCCAATACATAATCAGGCACTGCGCATTTGCACAGGAGCCTTCGAACCTCACCTATAAATAGCCTTCATATTCTAGCTCATGAAAAATCTCTAAACAATAGACGTCTCCAACTTTCTTTAAATTTTTACTTTAAAACAAAACCTTTCACTAATCATCCAATACATCTCCATATTTTTAATTCATCTAATGTTGTTTCATTTCTTCATCGTCCTTCGATGACCCCAACATTCGCGATTTGAATGCGACGGGTACTATCAGACTTACAGCTACCAGATTTTAAAACTGTCAACACAATAAAACTATTCGAACCATGGTGCGAAGTCAAATCTTCTATAATTAATGATTTCTCAAAATTCCACAAACAAACTACTGCCGATTCAGTTTATCAACAAATCTTTCATGAGATCGAAAGCAAATATTCTGGTTATAAAGACATTTTTACTGACGGATCAAAAACAAACGATCGCGTCGGCTTTTCCACAATAATTAATGGTCAGGTCACCGCAGAAAAACTAAACCCATCTTGTTCAGTATTTACCTCTGAAATAAAAGCTTTATTTACATCTCTTCAATCCATAGCTCAATCCAACCACAAAAAGTGGGTGATATATTCTGACTCAAAGAGTTCAGTGGAAGCCATCACTCACTGCAACAATAATAGCCACCCCATAGTCATTCAGTCATATAATTTGTACTAAATTCCTTGCTAATGAGAATATCACCATACTGAACTTTCTTGTTCGCAGTCTAATTCCTTTTTCATGCAGTTGTGACAATTGATAAATTGTCACTGCAAAAATAAACTTTATGTAACATGAAAGAGTTCGAAAAATGCACTGTAAATTGCGAACGTAGATTTCTTTGATTGTGAGCGTGCTCAAATGGCCAAGATGAAAGTTCAACTAATGATACTTCTTGAACTATTGAGAATTATTTTGATTTGAAATGCTCCAGGCATCATTGCTTTGTTAATTCTTTGAAAAAATAGCTCCGCTTGGGGCTTCAAAGAGATATCTGGGATGAAATAAGCACCACTTTATACATGAAATTAAATGAATCAAATATGCTTCTGTTCCATCTTGAGTATTGGAGGCAAACAAAATAATATGAATATTCAAAAAAAAAAAAAAAAGAGCAAGGAAACAGGGTACTGTGGCCCTAAATTACTGTGACAGTATCACCATACTGAACTTTCTTGTTCGCAGTCTCATTTCTTTTCATGCAGTCACGATCATTGACAAATTCGCATTGTAAAAATAAACTTTATGTAACATGAAAAGAGTCCGGAAAATGCATTGTAAATTGTGAATCGAGTTTTTTGATTGTGAGCATGCGCAAATGATCAAGGCGAAATTTCAACTAATGATACTTCGTGAAATATCGAGAATGTTTTTGATATGAAGTGCTGCTGGCGTCATTGCTTTCTGGATTCTTTGAAAAAATACTTTCAATTGGTGTTTTAAAGAGCCATTTGGGCGGAAAAAAGCACTTTATACATGAAATTGAATGAAGCAAATATGATCTTGTTCCATCTTGAGTATTGGAGGCAAACAAAATATTTTTGAAAATTCCAAAAACATTGATCGGAGAAAAAAGGTTGTGATGTGAGGTACTAAATTACTTGCTGATGGCTGTATCAGCACACTCAACTTTCCTTGTTCGCAGTCTCATTTCTTTTTCACGCAGTTGCGAAGATAGACAAATTCGCTTTGCAAAAATCAACTTTATGTAACATCAAAAGAGTTCGGAAAATGCATGGTAAATTGTGAGTAGAGTTCTTTGATTGTGAGCATGCGCAAATGATCAAGACGAAAGTAAAAGTAATGATAATTCTTGAAATATGTACAATCTTCAAAGGAGAAGCAATTTGATACGAAGTGCTGCATTCGTCATGACTTTGTTGATTCTTAGAAAAAATACTTTCACCTGTGACTCTAAAGTCACAGGGGAGGAAAAAATGCATGAAATTGAATATATATATATATATATATATATATATATATATATATATATATATATATATATATATATATATATATATATATATATATATATACGGATTAATCAAATGTGATCCCTTTCCATCTTGAGTATAGGAGGAACACAAAATATGAAACTTAAAAAAAACAGTTATCTGGGAAAAAGATAGATACTTGCTGATGACAGTATTACCATAGTGAACTTTCTTGTTCGCAGTCTCATTCTTTCCTTTTTTTTTCACACTGTTGTAATGACTGATAAATTGATATTGTAAAAAAAAAAAAAAAAAACTTAATCTAAAATGAAATATTAAAAGTGTTCGAGAAAACCATTGTGAATTAAGATAGTAGATCCATGGCCGGGCCGTCCTCATGTGCGAAGTCGTGAGGTGCACGACGGTATCAGAGTCAAAAAGGCGCCTTTCACTACCAATCAAAAATGTTCCAAATGGGGGGAATTTCTCCAACCAAAGAAGGAAAAAAAAAAGAACTTTTCATTATATCCAGGGCCCGCTCAGCTCAAAGTGATGCCCAGGCCCTGGCAAAATTTGGCGCCCCCTCTCACAGGAATATCTGCATTTTTTTTGTGTGGAAGTTTTCAAAAACGGGAAGAAATAAAGAAATTTACCCCCATTTTGGTGCTCCTAAAATTGCGGTGCCCAGGTCCATGGACCTACCGGACTCGCCTTATGAAACCATCTCCCATTCGGCTCTAGTTAGCGAAAACGACATTTGGCGCAAAAGAACTTTATAGTTGGTAAACCCGTTGCGCTTTTCCTAGTTTCCGGCAGCCGGCGCCCGTTTGTAAACAAACAAATATTCTGATTGGATCGAAGTGGATTTCAAACATGATTGCGCGAATGAATCAGTTCAAATATACATATTTAATCAGAGTTAAGAGGGTCCGGGACACATTTTGAAATTTTTTTTATTATGTACTTTAGAGTTTTGAAATTTTTTGCACTGATTCATCATTTATGTAATAAGCAAAATCATAACATAAATATGAAAAAAAAATATTTTTTTATTTAAATTTAATTAGTTTTTTTCAAAAAAATGGGGTTGCTTTAAATTGCTATAACTCAAAATATTAATGGTTAATTTTCAATTTTTTTTCAAAAAAGTATGCACAAATATCTAAGCTTTACTTTTTATTCGGCGATTTTAAAAATATTGATTCAATAAAAAATAAAAAATATTTGAAGAAAAATTTCGAAAAATTCGAAGATACTTTTCTTTAAAAAAATCATAATTTTTGCAGTAAACGTTTTTTTCAAATTCGCCGAATAAAAACTAAAGTAAACTGCTTGAAAAAGATATGCTCCAAGTTTCATTACTTTATCTCTATCGGTTCCTGACTTATAAGAGTTTGAATGCAAGAAATCGGGAAAAATTGCATCATGGAGAAAAACGCGTTTAAAGTTTTAAAGTTAAGTACACATTAGTTAGGTGCATGCAAGAAAAATAATTATATCTTTCGTTCTTTTTAAGATTGAAACAAGATTCGAACGTCCTCTTAAGCAGAAAAAAACGGAGTAATTTTTCAAATTATTAAAAAAAATTGCAAAATTTGACAATTTTTGTGTCCCGGACCCCCTTAAAGAAAATTCTTAGCCAAAATAGAGTGCATCAACTTTTTCTCACGATCAGGGAAACTTATATCGGTCTAAACCAAATTTATTTCGGGGGGGGGGGCATTTGACTGCCTTGGATCTTTTCAGCGCCCACCCCTGCTCTTTTTACTGCAATTACCAATTGTGATAAAACTGATTTAGAGTGGTATTTAATGTATGTGTGTGTACATTAGTAAATTTTATTATTTTTTCAAGAGGCAATGCTTTTTATGCTTGTTTGCTTTGCAATTATCAAGTTGTAATGAAATTTAAAGGAATTCTTTTTACAAGTTCATATCAAAATACATTAAAGTTGATTATTTAAAGCAGAACTGTTTCCAATTTATTGGATATTTTAATCTAATAAATACATCATGCAATTGATTTCATGCATTATACTAACTAGCTTAAACAGAATAGTAGCACATTGAATGATTCCTGAGAAAGCATAAACAGAAGACTATGATTTTTATACATCTTAGAACATTCAAATTTATTAAAGGGGCTAGAAGCTTGTAATTATAACTGTTTTGTCTTTTATGTACAGTACACAAACTGATATTATCCTTTTTTTAAGATTATTCAGTTCTTACATATCTTGAAAATCACGCAATGGTCTCCACACAATACGATTAACTTTCCATTTTTTACGAGCAAGCTGGTTTCAAATTTCATACTTTATTCAATCCATATGCAAATAACTTTAAATTTGTTCTACTTTTTAATATTTAAATTTTCATAAGTTAATTGGAATATATTTTTGACACTGGGAGGGGGGAGGGGCTAATGGTGCAGACTGTCTTGTTGAAAGCTTTAGGAGGTTAATTTGAGAGGGTTCTCAATTCCATTTAAGGGAATGAGGGGTGCATTTTTGAGGGGATGGGCATCTCTGTATAAGCTAAAAGGTATGTAAAGGACTTTTTAAATTGTCAAACTTAATGTAACAGCTTAATACTTTTGAAATGTTACATCTAATATATATATGTACTTTTCAGTTGGTTAATTTACATGTAAATTAATTCTATTTATAATGAGGTATATGATACATACTGTATATATATTTATAACTATTACTTAACAGTAAAGTAAACCTTTTTTATCTTTTCGACTGGTACTATTAAGAATTCGATTATGATGGTTTTAAATATATTCTTTATTAATAAAATGCATAATACATACATAAACACACAGAAATACATTTTGATCAATGGCCATTGCCATGGCTTTTTGCGTTAGCTTGGTTTCTTTTGATATTTTCGCAAAGATTTCTTCTCCGTTTTGGAGCTGACACCACAGGACGATCAGAAGGAATCCTTTTGCGCGACCTTGAAACCCCAAAACGGCGCCGAGCTACAGATGTTGGCTGTACATTTATACATTTTTTCTTAAATTTCTTTTTCAAGTAGAAGATATACCCAATATCATCTGCACTTTCAATTTTTTTAAGCAAATGCACAAATTTATTTGCATATTTACTAGGCACATCTCCCAAAATAATATTTTTTATTCTGTCCAGTTCAGTTAACATTTCTATTTTTAGTTCTGAACTGGCCAGATTTGATACCTCTTCCTCGGCAATTGAGGTGGCTGCCTCAGATTCAGCTGTGTCAGCAGTTTCAACCACTGAAGGATTGGAAACTGGAGTTCCAGCTTGAACAAAATCTGAAAAAAAAAAAAAGGATTCTGGAGGACATTAATAGGGGAATGCAAGTGAAACGCCTTCCGCAGTTGCGATTTGCGGTTTACGAGTGAGTTACGAGTGAGCTGCGAGCGAGCTGCGGTCTGTTTCGATGCAAGTGTAACATTTCCGCAACTCACAAGTTCTCTGTCTTTCTCGGCAACTGCAACCGATAAGAAACAACTCTCAGCAAATGAGAGCGAAATGACTGTAACCTCAACTGAGTAAACAGTTTTGTTTACCGGCTTACCGCGTGTTCCTGCTTCTTTTCGAATATCGAAGTGTACGAAAAATGAATCGCTCGCAAAATTATTCTGCGGCAGAGCTGGATGCTCTGATTTCTGCATTAGAAAAGAAAAGATTTCTGGTGTCAGGGGAACTTGGGCATCTTTGTGAAACTATTCAAGCCCAGAAGAATGCCTGGGATGAAGTGGCCGAGGTCGTATCATCCCGTGCTATGGGGGTAACACGCACTGGTTACCAAATAAAAAATAAGTGGTGCGATTTAAAATATCGCATTAGATGTAAAGCTGTCCGTATGAAGAAGGAACGAGAGAAGACCGGTGGAGGTCGTGGCCAGACAGTTAAACTGACTTTGCAAGAGGAGAGGGTGTTGGGGCTTTTAGGGGAAGCCTACATCAGTGGCATCGTCGGAGAAGAATTAGACACCTCATACGTAAGTACTCTATAAATTCTACATGCATGCTGTTCCGAAAATTAAATTTTTGTCTTTAAAATCCCTTGCTAAGTTCCTTATTTATTATTTTCTCAATATTTGATTGGTAACAATCGGGCATGCACAGAAATTTTGGGGCCCGTCACAAATGACTTTTCTGGGCCTCCTCCCATCCCCCTCTTATATTTCACCACTAGTAGGCTTCAAGCCATGGGCCCGGGCCAACCGGTGTCCAGGATTTAATTAATTTTTTAAATCTTCATATGGTAATAATAATAAAAGAAAATAAAGAATAAAATTTGCAAATGCATAACTATTTTGAAGACTTCAGTTTGTACTGATTGAAAACATCACATATTTTTCAAAATATCAGATATTTTTAAAAATATTTCTTCAAACCCTGCAAATAATCTTTCCAAAAGAAAGAAAAGAATGGTAGTGAAATGAAATAAATAGAAACTGATAAAAAATCTCGACAATCATCCGACACAATCTGTTACAGTGCTGGATCTATTATTTTTCCGAGGTGGGGCCCTGGATCCGGCGCTGCTCATTTTAACAATAACACTTAAATAAAAAGAACTTGCTTAGGATATATGAAAGATGTATCTTTTTAATGAAATGAGGCATAATAATTGGATATTTATCTGTTAGCTGTTAAATTATTTAATCACTCATTTAAAGATAACCTAGTATGACAATTTTCCACTTCCCTTAATTAAAAATATGCATATCAATAAGACCAGAATTCTAAGGGGAAAAAATGCATGCTTTTCAATCCTTGGTGAATTTTATTAAAGATTTAGAAGTGAAGAAGTATGTTTATTTTATTTTATTTTTTTTTAAATCATGTATTAGTGACGCAACAAATATTTGGCTTCGACCAAATACCTAGCTTACTATTCAGCCTAAACAAAATATTTGAAAAAAAAACATTGAAAGTTTTACATCTTTACGTTTGTATTGATCGTGTTCATTAAACATTTCTTAATTTGAACATAAATAGGTTGTATGATTTACAAATTAAAACTGATTTTGTGATTTGATAGATACAGAGAACGCACTTGGAACAAGAGTGCGCTGTTTCATTCCTCCCTGAAATTTTATGAAAAGGACCACCTAAGCTATATGTTTTTCATTACGTGTAAAAAGAAATTGTTCAGAATTTGACATCTAAATTAACATTTTCATTTGTTAGTTCCAAATACATACTTTAACTTAACATTTAGATTTCAAAACTTAAAACAGAAAATAAATTTAAATTTAAAAAATATGATTTATATTCAAAAAATCTAATTATTTAAAAAGATGAGGATTTTTATCAACCCTGCACAAGACGAGTTGCAACAAAAAATTGAAAACTATACTTGGTTGCTTTGTTGGAGCTATTTTATGTGAAGTATTTTATTTTGTATTTTATTTAGGATCTTCAACCCAGCGTGTCCAAGAATATCGTAACAAGAAGAGAACACAAATGATAAACTGGGAAGAGGATGAGGACACGCAAGTGTTGACTACTCAGAAGGAAACAAATGAAAACATTAAAAAAATGAACAGAAACTTGGAAACTCTAATCGAGTTAAAAAGAGAAAGCTTAAAAAACCAGCAGAACATTATGAACAACCAGGCTGTCATTGCTAGTCTGCTGACCAGATCCTTAGGTTTGGATTTGCAAACCTCAGAATCGTAAAAATTGGAATGGTTTCCTGCATTGTATTTATCATTTTCTCCCTTTTTAATTAGAAATTCATATGATAAATAAAATTCTATTTCATTCATATAGTCTATTTATTTTTGTCCAAATTTAATTTTACCCGGTTAACTAGTCAGTCAAAAATTGTTTTCTAAAATTCATTTTCCTTATGTGATCTTAGAAAGGCTGTTTGATAGTCGTTTTTCCTTGAAATCTTTATCCTCGGTTCTGGTCATTCGAAGCATACGTCTTGCTGTGATTGCCGAGTGCCAACAGTATGAATCAAACTCCTTTCAGTTACACATATAAATCTAATACCTGGAGAAAGTCAGTATTTAACACCCGTTCAGGGAACTACAAACACAGAATTTAAAGCCTGATATATGTTTGAAGACATTGTTCTTTTCCATAAGCAACAACTTCATCAGTCAACATTGTATTTATGTACTGTAACTAAATTAAGTTATTTTGTAATGTAAAAGCAAGAGAAAATTTAACAAAGTAACTTATTAGTATTTTTCCCCCTTTTTAACACTTCCACTAATTTATAGATAACATAAGCTATTGTTTTTTCTTGAATAGGAGTAGCATTCTGTGAATATTTGTAAGGCTTTTTTTTTCTTCCTTACTTTCCCACTCCACGTAAGTAGTCACTCTTTCAATTATCAATGGTTATTGTACATTTTTTATTTTAGCACATATTTAATCTTTTGTACATTGAAAAGACACACACACAAAACTCTGGTACAGATAAAATTTAAAAGAAATAATGATTAATTAGCATTGCGACTAAAATGAATGGCTAATTCATCCCTATAACGTAAACCACGTTCTCTCACATAACTTTGGTTTCCCCAATCTGGAACTTCGTCATCTTCCTCTTCCTCTTCCTCCTCCATCTCATAATCGTCATCAATGATCTCTGCTTCATTCCGAGCCATGCATATATTGTGCAAAATGGCAGCAGCCATAATCATTTTGCATACTTTAGCTGGCGAGTATGCTAATGTCCCCCCCCCCGTTTGGTCAATGCATCGAAATCTACTTTTTAAAACTCCAAATGCTCGTTCGACTACATTTCGTGCACTTCGATGCTTTTGGTTGAAGAGCTGCTCACGGGGAACGGTTGTATCGGCTCTGTATGGAGTCATGAGCCAAGGCTCTAAAGCATAACCGGAATCTCCCAACAAGAAAGTACGACTTGGAATAAGGTTTCCTGTAAACTTGTTCCTCAGGTGGCACATCCTCCATATGAATGAGTCGTGGCTGCTTCCCGGCCACCTTGGCACGACGTCTAGAAACATCATTTTTGAATTTGCAACCTGTAAAATAAAATAACCTTTAATGTGTCAAATACCAACATAAGCAGACAATGTTTGAATTAGGAAGTTGCCCCAGAGCAAAGTATACTAGAAATTCAATAAATTTTGATTTATAAATTTCCGAGAAAACTATTAACATTAGAAAATGCAGGTTATTGCCGAAGTAGATACTATTGACCTTATGAGAAAATATGCCCTGAATCATGATTTTTCTATATAAAGTGAATTCCTAGAAATAGTATTGCCTCACGTTGGCGGGGAGAGACAGGGAGGGATGAAAGAAAGATTTGAGATAAACAAAACCTGCCTTCAATTGGTTAAAAATAAAGACCCGCCTCACTGACTGTACGGCCCCCCTTTGATGATTTTGAAAAGAAATTCAAATCTCAGCTCTTTTCTATTGATATTGATCTGATTTGTTTTCATATTAAAATGTAAGCAAATCATTTTATAATCCTTCTGTTTTATCCTTTTATAATTAATAATTTAACTATTAATCGTTCTTGTATAAGAGGTAAGGGTTTGTGTTTTCTGGCCCGGGTGCTCTTAAAGCCCTGACCTAGCCCAAATACCTGCCTTGCAGCCTGAAGCCCTTGGTCAAGAAAACCGAGATGGGCTTAGTAGGCTTTGGCCCTCATGGTCTGTTGCGTCACTGATTTTTTATTGAAGTTAAGCATGAATCGATCAATATAAGCAATACCTTGCAGTGATAAACTTTTTATTTGAAAATTATCTTTAGTTCAAAAACCAGTAATTATTATTTTAAGTTTAATTCTGAAAAATATTTTAGTTTTACAAAAAATATAGTTAGTACAAACTTTCAAATCAGAAATGAAATTTAAATATTTTTGAAAGATCAACTAATTTCAAGAACTTTTATTGTTACTACTGCAGTGAAGCACCCTTTATGCTTCTTTCAGAAGTTTTTCTCTATTACACGTTTTGATAACATGTTTTATTTACATGTGTATCCATTACATATTAACGTTTATGAGCTCTGTGACCTTCTAAGATTGCCCAAGAGAAATACAAATATGTATCATGAGGAAGTGATTTTATGTTTTTACTACTATTCTTGGCAGTGGTCTGCCTGCTATTCTTGGTCTACACGAGTGGTACAATACTGTGCTAAGCACAGATGTGGTATCTGCACATTTTATGAAAATTGAGTTATTGTCACCAGGTGGTTGTTAGTAATTTAGGCTACCTAAATCTCAAGTTTTTTGCCGATTTGTGAACACAAGTTATTAAAAAAAGCTTTAGGAAAAAAGTCGTAACTGCACATTCTGCGTAGTTTGCTAAGGCAATTTAAATGTAAGTGAAAAATACTGTGCTTTTAAAGTGGTATCTGCGCCAGTTACCACTTTTTTCCTTAGTAATTTGTAGAATACTAAGTATTTTTATAACTTTGTAAAATAGCATATTTAATAATGTAGCAGTTTATTGTAACAGAATGCTAATATTAGTTTACCATTGAATAGTTGATATAAGTCGATAAAAAAAATTAATACAACTTTGCATAAATGTTTGAGTAAATATTCAGCTTTTTCTTTTTGAACCTTTATTTAAAATGCAAATTCTGAAAAATCAAATTCATGTAAAATATTCATATCTAATTCTTTCATGCAAAAAAGCGCAATTCATTCTTTGGCCAATTATCTTTTCATTTAAGTATCGTCTGCTGTCAAAATTACCTTCATGCTGGGTAAAAATGAATCTATAAAACAAAACATCATAAATCATAGCATCAACACATTCTTTGAATATGAAGAACATAAAATTATAATGGTTTACAGTTTTAAGTGTCAGAAATTTTGAAAATAGTATTTTTCAGACGGTAGGTTCTGTTAGATTTGTATTAACTAAATAATGCAGCAGCTTATTCAAACAAAGCAAAACATTATTTAATCATACATTATTCTCGTTTTACTAAATTATTTTTGTTGTATCTGTGCAGTTACCCATGAAAATGCCTAAGTAATAGCCACTTACGGTGAAATTACCCTAGTATATGAAAAGGTTTTGAAGAAAAAATGTGTTGTAACTGCATTCATTCATTTTAAATTGATATTTTTACAAAAATAGCTCTTAGGTGGGTTAGATAAGTTATTTATGAAACAACTACCGCGAGTTGAACATTTAATTAAGTCATAAATCAAAGAAAGGAGTTGTAAAACTTAGATCGTGAATTCCTCATTATGAGCTCAATTGTAGATACCACTTTCGCGCTTAGCACGGCAGAATAGTTGGTTACTACAATACAGTACAGGTACAGAAAAGTTGGTGAAAAAAATATTTAAATTTATCTTACCATCTGAACATTTATACTAAACTTCCCTTTCCTGTTGAGGTAGGTGAACCAGTCCTCCGTTGGGGGACACTGGATGGTTACATGCGTTCAGTCGACTGCTCCAATAGTATTTGAAAAGCCCAAATCAGCATAAAAAGCTGCAGTGGCCAAATGTATTTCATTTCCGACTGGGAACCTTATGTGCTCGCCTCTCAAATCAACGAGTGCATTTATAATTCTATCCATGTGTCTAGAAATAGCAGATTGGTCAACATGGGCAAGAACCCCATCTGCTAGGACATTTTGAAAGCTTCCTGTGCCAAGAACACGAAGAGTATTCAGTACCTAAAATTTAAAATTATATTTATGATTAAGCTATTTCTGGATGGCATATACAAAATGCAGTATTTCTAGTTAAACTTTCCCTTCAGCGTTAAGCTTGCTTCAATGCATGTTATTCTAATCTCATGCATAGTAAGATTTATCTTACTATGCAGTTATAAAAATATAAAGTATCTGCACCAGCGTTAGAAATCAGTGAAAAATCCTACTGGTCCCTCGGACCAGTCAACGTGAATATGTACTGGTCCTCAAACAACACCACTGGTCCGCTTTAAATTAAACACTAAATATGTTTGTACCAAAAAATTACTTACGCTTTATGATGATTACATTGATTAAGTTTTAGCTCATTGACAAATCATGTAACTTCAAAATTACTGTACTGCGAATTAAGTTCAAGATCATAAACAGAATATTAAATCACAATGTGAATGTGAACACGTAATATTAAATAACAATGCAAAACAGATTAACGGTATAAAACATTTTTCTTCTGATGAGGTTTTTAGTATAGTACTTAAATGTTTTAGAATTTCTTATTGGCAATAAGCATTTAAATGTGCAATCTTAAACAGCCAAGCATACAGTCAGAAAACAAATTTTGTTAAACACTTAAAATAGGCTACCAGAAATTTGTGAACTAAATTTGACCATTTTTACTTTGTTTCAGGATGTTATTTTCCCCTCCAAGTGTGAGTAAAATGTAAATGTGTGATTTAAAATTAGATAAAACTTTTCAAAATAAAATTAACTATAAAAGAGGTCAACCTAGGCTGATGCTTTTGAATTTTTTTAACCGAGTGTGATAAAAAATAAGCAGCAGTAAGTGGTCCCATGGACCACTGATTATTTTTTTATGGTGGTCCGAGGCTGGTTTCACTGGTCTGGGACCAGTGGACCAGCAGTAATTTCTAACGCTGATCTGCACACATAGCTCAAAAACTATCAGGAGGAATGAAAATAAACATACAGAGGGTAGGTAATTTTTAAGTTAGAAAATGCGTAATTGAACAGTTTAAGGGGGGAGGGGTGGGGTATAGACAAGAACACGAGAATTTAGATTCGCTGAGTAGGTAATTAATGTGGTTGACTTTTCAACAACAATAATCACTACGTGTTTCGCTCATAGCAGAACAACTAGTAGGTAATTGGCTACTAATAATTTTATATAGTACAAAAAGAAAAAATCCACATGCTTATAATTATTGTGTTTTAGCAACATGCAATGCAAACAAATTAAACAACTTTACTTCTACCAAATGTTGAGTTTGAAGAAGGGAAAAACGAAAAAGAAAACAAAGGAGCATCTATAGCTGTCTAACTTTTTATGAATTAAGATTTGATTTGTTCAGGAATATACTACACTTTCATTTCTAGAACCTACTTGGAATTTGGGACATTCCTATATGTTTTTACATTAAAATAGTAATATTGAAAACGTAAATAGAATGAAGCACATCATTTAGCCCGTAAAGCTCCAACGATCTGCATCTGTAACGTTACTTAACATTTAATTTCAATAAACAAAACAGTACAATTGAAGTAACAGATCTCTTGTTTACATGGCAACTGTTCTTGATGAATGGAAGTAATTATAACTATATAAAATCGCATGCTGATGAACCATGTAGCAATTAAGTGCTGAGGGTAAAAGAGGTGAATTTTAAACATAGCTAATGCTAGAGGAAAACAAAATTGTACTTACTTGCAGTTCTAAAGGGTATCCATTTGGCTGAATCATGTTCCTCCTCGTCAGTACAACTCTCAGTTGACGACACAAATCCCTGGCTGTGCTCTTGGAAAGCCTGAATCTACGCACGAACTTAACATTTCGCATTTGAAATGGATCGCTAAGATCCTTCAAACTCCAATTTCGATTGTTTCGAGATATTTGACGTCTCCGGCGAATTAACATCACGTCCGCCATGTTTATCGCTCGCAAAGTGTCTGCGGGAAGAATTTGGTACCCACAGAGTTGAGCTGCAATTTGCCGCGTCGCTCGCAGATATGTTACAACTTGCATTGCACAAATCGCAGATGACGTCAAATACGAGCGAGTGATCTGCGATCGTTTCACTTGCATACCGGCATTAGGGCTCAACGCTAAAATGGATAAATTATACCTCTCAGTTTGTCCAGTAGGAGGAGCGGTTCGGGAGACTTAATTTCTTCAGCTGCATCAAAAAAAATTGATGTTTGCAGAAGGCACCAGAGATTCTGCAGGGCAAGAACAAACACCAACATCTGATTTGACAATATATGTCTTCTCACCACTCTTTATGCTAAATACATCAGCACCAATTTCCTCAACATTACTCTCTTTAAAATCTGCCACTTTTTTTTTTGTAGAGAGGCATACATGAGGAAAACACTCAGCTTCCGTGAGTAGGCAAAGTCCAATATTTTCTTCACCAGATATTTTTCCCACACATCAATGCAAAACTCACATAATGCAACAACGTCAAATGCTTTGGTGCGGTGCAGTATGACATCCTTTAAAATTCGGATACTTGCTTCACCATAGTAATTTGTGTTATTTTGGCGAGTGATTAAATTTCTTCTGTATCACTTAACCCATTCTTCTTTACGCTCAAAAAACTTCAAAAAGCGTTTCACGAACTCTGGATAACGCTCTGTCTCTTTTAAGAGATTCTCATATGCGGTTTGGAGTTCGTCTTCTGAAGCTGCATACATGACCTAATAAAAAAGATTACTTGTGTGTTAAGGCTGCATTTTGTGAGACATTTTGTTGCAGTTTACATGAGAAATGATGAAAACGTTAAATGCACTAAAATGAAGAACAAAAATAAAATGAAGTTTTAATGAATAACTCATGCATATAACATTGACATTTGCTTCTAATAATTTTTTATTCCATTAGAAACAAAGTAGAAGTATAATTATATGGAGATACAGAAACTTTCAGCAGTTTGGGATGAATGGATCAAAACAGCAAGGGGCAGTGCTCCAATTGTTGTAGCACTTAAAAGAATTGTCATGGTTGAATTGGTTGCTTCACACCCACTTGTCGAATCAGCAAATATTATCTCTTTTGAAGCATGCAACTTTTGTGTTCCCTTCATGACAGATGTGACAAGCAGAACCACCCAGGACTCTCCTCCCCCTTCTTTTATGTGTATTGTTGAACCTACATCAAAGAAAAAAAACACACACACACACACACAAACCATTATAACAAACCGCACGGCAACAGTGCAATGGAAACATATGTTTCTTTTTTTAAATTGCACAAACAATAATACAGTAGATCCTCATTGTAAATGGGTTTATTTTAGGAGATTATAATTGAACACAATTTAAGATATGACGTCTTTATTTGGTTTTATAAGAATGCGTTCTGATTTTACGCAGATACGGCATTGCAAATAGATAAAATGTTCCCCTCTTTCAAAATGCAAATTAGTGAGACTACAGATAACATGAAATGAACTGCTATTTTATATGGTAGTAAATGAACTTAAGCCACTGGAGACATATCTTGCTGTTGGTTTCAGAGCTCTCGCTGAGAAGTAAAGTTATTAAACTCACCCATTATTCAGAAATCACAGGAAGAAGAGCTTTAAGAAATGCTAAAGCAGTACAAAACCAACGAGAATATCGACATTGATGACACACATTTAAATAAATTTTGCATTCAAAAATTAAAGCCATTGCTTCCCAACTGCAAATGATCTTTTCGATTTGGGAATGATAATGGATGCATTAACATCCTACGTACATTAAAAATTATTAATGACTGCCAAAAGACTGTCATAACCAAATATCTTTCATAAGCAGAGTTTATTCATGTTTTCTTTGTACACATTGTGCATACGTATTAAGAGCAGTAGGTAAAAATTGAGAGTTCTGCTGCAGCCGGGGGAGCTGGGGAGCAGCTCCCCCAGCCGTTCCTTCCCTCCCCACGTGACCGCCGCGTGAGTTGAGTTGTCCGTGAAAGATTACGAGGTTTCTGGTTGTCATGACAACCAAAGTTTTGGGATGGCCACACTTCGTAGAAGTTTTCGGATGGCAACACTTGTTGAGAGTTTTGCTGCAACCGGGGGAGCTGGGGAGCAGCTCCCCCAGCCGTTCCTTCCCTCCCCACGTGACCGCCGCGTGAGTTGAGTTGTCCGTGAAAGATTACGAGGTTTCTGGTTGTCATGACAACCAAAGTTTTGGGATGGCAACACTTCGTAGAAGTTTTCGGATGGCAACACTTGTTGTCATGACAACTGAAGTTTTCTGTTGGCAACGTCAAAGTTTTTTGATCTTTAATAATTTTCCTACATATTTGAATATTTTTCGCGAATTGATTATTTCAATGCTTTATGAACTTGGATTATTTTTCATGAATTTGATTATTCATTCATTTTAGAGTTCGAATATTTTTTACATTCAGGTCTTAGACTAATTCGACGTCTTTCGTTCTTTTGATTATTTTCGAGCGTTTTCAAACTTTAAATATTTTTCACAAAACGTTTTTTTTCATAGTACCAATCAGCTTTAATATTCAATATGATTTATACATTTTCATGAGTTAGGTTTTAATCGCGTTATTAATCGTTTACACTGTCATTTTATTATTTTCATGCATTTATTATACTTGTAAAAATAAATCCCAACTCTGTTATATTTATCATTCTTTCGGTGATTCTTTTTTTTTTTCGGACTTAGAATATTTCTGCGAATTTAATTATTTTTATTTTTACAGAGTGAAATAGGATCTTTGAGATTGAAAATAAACTTTTGTTTTAAGTTGATGGTCCCACCAACCAGCCCGGTGTATCAAATACACCCCATCAACTTTTTTTTTTTCATCAGCCGATGCATACCAATGCAGCTAATTTGGAATATGTCAAATCATTTCCTGAAATAAAATTTTTCTTAAATAAAATTTCCTGAAATAAAATTTTCTCAAAAAAATCAAAGAAGGTCTCTAGAAGTGCTAAAAATTACGTCCCTTTAAAATGTGCTGAAATGAAATGCAACTTTTTACGATTCCCCTTCCGAAAATAAACATTGAATGTTCCCCTCCTTTTGAAACGTTAGTCTTTCTCCGTATGCTATGCGTCAACGAATTCACGTATCAGTGAACACGCGAAAACCACAAATGGTCAAAGGGGAGGAAGATAAGAACTTCTCTCTCTTTCACACATACACACAATGGAAGGAAAACATTTCTCAAATGATTTCATTCTAGCGTTTCTTCTAAGTCTTTAAATAGTTTTATTCATATAATATTTTTTCTCAAACTATTATTTAAAAAAAAATTGTATAAAATAAATTGTCATAGTTGAAAATACATACAAATAAAAACAGAGAAATTGAACATCAACGTTTTTGATTAATCTACCGATGCAATTTGCATATGCCAAAACGAATTTAAATTTTAGAATATGCCAAAACGAATTTTCTTAACTTTTAATTTTTTTATATCGGGATTTTACTTGTAATGATCAATTTTTGCCTGATACAGAAAATCAAAATAAATAATTTTCAAAACTAATTTTTTTTTCTTACGAATAAAAATGAAATCAATTTTTTTTTTTTTTTCACTTTCATACAACAAAATAATTTTCCAACTTGTAAAGTTTCAAAGAAATAATTTTCTTAAGTATTTTTTTTCCCTGCTGAAATAAAGAAAACAATATTGTGTTTTGATCATTATTTTTCCTGCTGAAATAAAGAAAACTTATATGAATCACATCTTCAAGTTTTGATCACTATTTTTTCCTGCTGAAATAAAGGAATCAATCATATGTTTTAATTATTTTTTTTCCCTGCTACAATAAAGAAAATTTATTCATTTCATTGTCAGTTTTCCGAAAAGGCATTGAAAATTAAATGTCAAATGGATATATATATTCTACTTAGTCAAATAAATGTCACGACATCAAATTAATTCTCATGAATGAAAATGTATGTTAAATGAAAACATGCAAATTTTATCAAATTAAATACATTAATTTTTATATTTGTAAAAAATTATTTTTAAAAGTACTTACAGATAAATATTTTGCTGAATGAAGTAATCCCAAGTGATCACATTTAACACGTCGTCAGATAAAAAAACATCCTCAGAAATTGATCTTGCAAGATCATTAAAGTCCAAAGTTCGAAAAGATGCATTTTGAACACATAAGTATTTTGCACGAGAATCCAATGTCATGCATCCATGTCGACGCTGCGATGGGTGTGCGATTTTACACCCATTGCATTTGTAATTTTCATTTATACATAAGCACATTGCATCTACTAAATGTTTGCGAAGTTGTAAACGAATTTCTTCATCTCCAAGCATTTTTTTATGTTCCAATTCTTCGCGATAAGTGCGAATCATTTTAGGTAAAATTGATGAAAATGTTACATTCTGCAACTTTTCCACAATGTCCGAATAATGTTCCGATAAACATTTTACGCTTTCTTCGGGGAGTACAAATTCATCACAATTGTTGAATATAACACTGGAACCTGTAGAATCAATTGGATATAATTTGCACTCACCGCCCAAGTTGAGGACAATGATTTCATTATAGGCAATGAAACTGCTGTCTTTATAAACCAAATTGAAATCTGTCATTTTCTTCATAAAATCGACGAAAACATGAGGTTTAAACATAATGTTTTTACACGTATAATGGTCTTCTATTTGAAATGAAACGCTCCCATCTGCTTTGAGGAATACAAAGAGGAAAAATCCAAATTGAAGTTCATATGCTTTCTTTCTTTCCTCTTCAAAGCGGAATGCGCTTTTGAGATATTTGTGCAACCAATCTTCATTTGCTAGCTCCGTAGGTGGTGAAAGCACTTCAAATTGTTCACCGGAACCTGATTCAGGCAGAGCGGGAATCAGTAGAGGATTCACTACTGTTGAAACTTCAATCATTTCCGTTTCGCTTGACATCTTGGTCGGAACACTTAGTTTTTGACTTGGGACTTTTCTTTGACGCGGAGGGCCAGTTGACAAAATTGTTATTTCGGGTTGGTTGAACAGATGAAAATCGTCCATGCTGCATTCCTCCCTTCGTAAGCGTTTTGACAGATGAGTTGTTTCACTATTAGTGTCAAAATTGTTTGTAATGCAAGTATTCATCATATTAATTTTATAAATGAACCTCTCTCAACCACACACCTCCAAAATCAGATCAGAAATGAGAATTTTATCGATATTTCAACAGCATTAACGTTTGTGGCGCTGGAGGTTGTGATGATTAATCATTGTGATAATGATTGCCTTAGGAAAGTACGTCTAATCTCGTTATCACATGACATCACAGGTCAAGTGTCCACACGCGACCCATGTGACGCTTAATCATCACAAATCGTGGATCAGTCTTTTGTCTTTTCTTCGAAGCATGCGCGCAGCGCTTAGTCGAGGGTGTATTGTCTTATCAAGAATCTGCTCACCTACCAATCAAAGACTTGAAAAAGTGTGACATCACTATTTCAAACTTTAATTGGTCAATTGAAAATGACATCATGTAGTAAATTTTATCGGTTCGAACTTAATTTCAAGTCACTTCAGAGTTTTGTATCGTTTAGATCACACGCTCAAGTTTTAGCTCTCTCCATAGTGTTATTCACCCCTTAGCGTATTAATTTATTAGAAATGGATTCTACTTTGAACAACGCATCTACTTCTGGATCCAACGTAAGTTTAATTTTTTAATTCTTAATTCAAATACTTAATTCTGAATTCATTTTGACTTTGCATTAAATTCTTAATTCTGATACTTCATTTAACTTTTCGATTTTGTATTTAACTTTTTCTTAAAAATTAATTATAACGTTGTTGATGTTTTTTTTAAATTTAACTTTACAATTGATTCTTAATTTATCTACACAATTAATTCTTAATTTAATTTTACAACTCATTCTTAATTCAAACACGTCATTTAACTTTTCAGATTTTAATTTATCTACACAATTAATTCTTAATTTAATTTTACAACTCATTCTTAATTCAAACACGTCATTTAACTTTTCAGATTTTAATTTTGAATTTAACTTTTTGATTTATTTCAATTTTTTAATTCTTAATTCAGATACTTCATTTAACTTTTCAAATGTTTAATTTTGCAATTAATTCTTAATTTTTATTCAAATACTTAGTTCTTTATTTTTAATTTAATTTTACATTTTTGCAATTAATGTTTCATTTATTGATCGATGACTCAAAAGGATTTTTTTTTTCTTTTTCAGATGTTTGATTTCGGTATCGATGCTTGTGAATGGGACAAAATTATGAGCGCGATACCTGAAAATATACTCTGACCAGCGGTCGTGATGCCACCGCCAGGATTTGAAGCAACTGTAAGTATTATTTCATATTGATGTTTTAAAGAATATGCATTGTTATCATATTGTTTCGATGAATATGTATTCATTATTATTGTAACGGATTTGGTGCGACTTCCACTTTCTTGAAATGAAGACACAGTTCTTGATAAAAACACAGGAAATTTATTTACACTATGTACAGGAAAGATCTTCAACAACTGCTAAATTATTCATCAGCAATTAAGCAATTATCACACAACACCGTAAACTCAACGTTTACACACGTATTTACTTCCAAATACGAAAACACAGCGAAATGCCTCGCTATAAACAGAGCAAAAATCTTCTCAGTTCGAAATCAATCGAAACTGTTTATCCATCGCTAACGGCTTAAATACACCGAAAAGAAATTTCTCAAATATTCCACACGCTTCTGTAAAGTAGTAGACCGTTATCAATGAAAAGAAAGAAAATAGGGGTCGTATAATTTAGCCGAATGAAAAAGGGGTTGTATATTCATTACGGGAAACTATTTACAGGTTACGTTCCTACAATAATCACTATTTAAAGAATTTGTAACATTGCCCCCTTCCTAAGGACTGCACGTCCCGGGCAGTACAATCCCCAGAAAGGGTGCCAAACTTCTATCACATGTTCACAAATACACACATTAAATAATAACCAATAATGCATAGGAAACACAATAATAACAAGAAATATTACTAAACATTAAAAGCAAAAAAAAATTATCTACAACTTTTATGCTATCAACCATGGTTGTTTACGTAATACTCATGAACTATGGCCATAGTATGGGGCTAACCGATCATAATGTACAACCCTAGGTTTTGCATTAGGTGATTTTTGGATCCTCACTACGACGTCATTTAGTCGGTTAACGACTTTGTAGGGTCCATCCCAATGCGACTGCAATTTGGGTGAAAGACCTTTCCGTCGGATGGGATTCCATAACCAAACCTTGTCGCCTTCGTTGAATTCATGTCCAGTAGACCTTGTGTCGTATCGGGTCTTCATCTTCTCCGCCGCGATGTTGATTCGCTCTCGTGCGAAGTTATGAACGTCTTCCAACCGGGCCTGGAGATCCTGGATGTACTCCTCAGGCGATGAAGGCGCATCCGGAGGACGACCGAAGACGAGATCACAAGGTAGCCGAAGCTCTCGTCCGAAGAGCATCTGAGATGGGGCATATCCGGTAGTCTCGTGGACAGCACTGCGGTAGGCCAGCAGGAACAAAGGTAGCTTCTTGTCCCAATCCTGTTGATTTCTGGATACCATAAGTGAGAGATTATTCAGGATTGTGCGGTTAAATCTCTCCACCATGCCGTCCGATTGCGTGTGTAGTGGTGTTGTCCTAGTTTTCTCAATTCCGAAAATTTGACATAGGCCCTTAAACACAGCAGAGATGAAATTCCTCCCTTGATCGGAATGAATCTGCAAAGGTGTTCCGTATCTCGAGATCCAATGTTGGACTAGAGTCTCTCCTACGGTAGTAGCCTCTTGATCTGGAATGGGATATGCTTCCGGCCATTTGGTGAAGTAGTCGATGGAAACAAGAATGTATTTGTTCCCATCAGCAGTTCTTGGTAGAGGACCCAGGATGTCGATCCCAATTCGTTCGAAAGGAGCTCCAACGTTGTACAGATGTAGCTTCCCTCTGCTTCTCTTCTTCGGTCCTTTACGAGCAGCACAGGCGTCACAAGAATGGCACCACTTCTCCACGTCATCCTTCGCCTTGCTCCAGAAGAAGCGCTCCCGAACTTTATTGAGAGTTTTCAAGACACCAAAATGTCCTCCAGTCGCACTACTATGTATTTCTTTCAGAACATCTGAAATCCTGGATCGAGGAAGTAGTAACTGCCACCTAGATGTCTTGCCGTCGTCAGATTCCTATTTCCGGTGTAGCACGCCGTTCCGTAAATGGAGTGAGTTCCATAAAGCCCAGTATCTTTTTGTTGCAGGACTGAAGATGGAAACGTCCTGCCAGCTAGGGCGTCGACTGTCACTTTCCATGAACTCTAAAATTGGTTTTATGTCGGGGTCTTCAAGTTGATCTTTTCGAACTTGGTCATCACTCCATGGATCAGGTTCTGATGATGTTGGAGTCACTGTCACCTGATAGGCGGTAGGGCTAGTCGTTCCATACTGTTTCTCGATTCGGGAACAATAGTGGCAGTTCTCAGGACAGTGTCTCCTTGATAAAGCGTCAGCATTACCGTGAGATAACCCTTTTCGATGCTTGATCTCCATGTCATATTCCTGGAGCCGCTGTATCCATCTGGCTATCTGGCCTTCTGGATTCTTGAAGTTCAAAAGCCAAGTTAACGAGGCATGATCTGTCCGAAGCAGAAATTTTCGGCCGTAGAGGTAATGATGGAAGTGTTCTACAGCTTTCACTATGGCCAGTAACTCCTTTCTGGTGACGCAGTAATTTCGCTCCGACTTTGATAAGCATTTGCTCCAGTAAGCGATGACATGTTCATTTCCGTCAATTTCTTGGGATAAAACAGCTCCAATTCCCTCGTTGCTCGCATCAGTGTCCAGGATGAAGGATTTTTCAGGCTGAGGATAGGCGAGGATAGGCGTTGATGTTAAGGCCTCCTTCAGTCGTAGAAATGCATCTTCGCATTCTTTGGACCATTCAAACTTTTGCTTGCTCTCCGTCAGCTTATGCAAAGGTCGTGCAATGTTGGAAAAACCCTTCACAAACTTCCTGTAGTACGTGCAGAGCCCCAGGAAACTTCGCAACTGATGGATGTTTTCGGGACGACTCCAACTCCTGACCGCAGATACCTTCTCTGGATCGGTTTGCACACCCTCAGAAGAGATGATGTGACCAAGGTAGTTCACTTCCCGGCGGAACAAATTACATTTGGACGGGCTTAACTTCAGATTGGCTTCCTTAAGCTTTTGCAGCACCTTCCTAAGATTTGCCAGATGTTCTTCGAAGCTGCGTCCCACGATGATGATATCGTCTAAATAGACCAGACAGGATTCGTAGGAAAGTCCTCTTAACACTGTCTCCATAAGACGCTCGAACGTAGCTGGTGCATTGCAGAGGCCGAAGGGCATCACTTTAAACTGCCATAAGCCTTGTCCAGTTGTAAACGCTGTCTTCTCTCGGTCATCAGGGTGTATTTCAACCTGCCAGTAGCCGCTCTTCAAGTCCAGGGTCGAAAACCACTTGTGTCCGGAAAGAGTGTCCAAGGTGTCGTCTATCCGTGGAAGAGGGTAACTGTCTTTCTTGGTGATTTCATTCAGCCGTCGGTAATCGACACAAAATCTGGTGGAGCCATCTTTCTTTCGGACCAAGACGATGGGAGAAGCCCAAGGACTGGATGAAGGTTCGATTACATCATTCTCCTTCATCTCTTTCAGGGGAGTTTCAACCTCTTCCTTCTTAGCGAACGGTAGTCGTCTTGGATGCTGTTTAATAGGGGGGTGTTCTCCAGTGTAGATCCTATGCTGCGTTAAATTCGTACGGCCAACATCCTCCGATGTAGATGAAAACAGATGCTTGAAGTCGTCCACCAATTGTTCCGCAGCAGTTCTTTGATCCTCCGATAAGGGTGCACTCCCAATTAACTTCGATGTCGAGGACTCAGAAGACACAGTCTCGGGGGAATTGATTCTTCTAATGATGCAGTTTACTGGAGTACAAGTTGCTAACACTTCACCTTTCCGGATATTCCTTGGCCTTTCACTCACGTTGGCGACTCTCACGGGAATTACATCCTTAGAAAGGTCCACAAGCGTAGATGCTACCAGCACTCCTTTTAGGCTATTGCTTAGGTTAGGGTATTCAATGAGTCCAAATCGAAAACTATTGGTTTCTTCAATGGAGCCAGGTATTAATGATTCTGACCTTGAGGGAATCGATAAATCTGTTCGGGCTATTATTTGATGAGCGGATTTTACATCACTTTCTGCGGGGAAAACAGCTATGTCTTCTCTCATCGAGTGCAGCTCATTAGTCTTGAAGTCGAGAGTGAAGTCATATTTCTTTAAAAAGTCCAATCCGAGAATGAAGGGGTCCGTGATATTAGCGACGAATGCCGTATGATGGTAGGTGGCATTCCCAAACACTATTTCCAAGTCCACTTTACCGTCAATCTCAATTTTGTCACCTGTCACAGTCTGGAGACTTACGCGTGGCGAGGTCCACAGCAGTTTCAATCCAAATTCACGAGCCACATCTGTTCTAATGATTGTCACATTGGCTCCAGTGTCAATAATCAGTCTGCAGGGGTTCCCATTTACATGTGCGTAAATGAAAAGTCCATCACTGCCACTACTAGAAGAGGAAATCTGCAGAGCTTTAGTGGTTGTGATTTCCTTCCCTCGCGTAGCTTGGCGAGCCGGACAACTCCTTCGCAGGTGTCCTTCACTACCGCATTTCCAGCACTTCTGCTCTTGTTTCTTTTGGGCTGTTATGCTGCTCAAATGTCTTGTCAAGTCACCGAGTTGTCTCTCAAGTTCAGCGAGGTGGGACGACCTGGAATCAGACTCATCAGCTTCCTGAGTCCGGATTAGATGGCGATCCACACGGGTTGCTTCTTGGGCGGCCTCGTATCTCATCGCATACACAACGGCAGAACTCAGGTCTTTGACATCCGCCATCCGTAGAGCTTTCTGGATTTCCGGATCTCGAACCCCGTCGATGTAGTAGTTGAGTGCCAGGTTGTCTCGAACATCCGCAGGACAGTCATAAAAAGCAAGATGAGACAATCTCTCGACGTCCGCCGCTAGCTCTTGCAGGGTTTCCCCGGTTTTCTGGAAACGGGACTTCAACTGGAGTCGGCTGAAATCTTTCTGGCACTTCTCACCGAAGCGAAGCTCCAACGCAGATGTGAGGGCGGCGAAATCCAGGCGCTGGCTGTCCGGAAGGGTCTGGAGAATGTCCGCTGCGTCACCTCTCAGGGATGCTGCAAGATGGCAGGCCTTGGTAGCAGAGTCCCATCCGTTCGCTTCCGCCACTATCATGAATTGGGTCTTGTATACCTGCCACGAACTTTTCCCATCAAATGTGGCCAGTTTAATGGACGGTCGAGCAACAGATGTGGGAGCGCCAAACTGTACAGAGCTGCTTTCCGCGGTCGCCAATCTCCGTTCCATGTCTTTAATTATTTCTTCCTTAAATGAAGTAAATTTCTTGTCTTCTTCTTCCAACTTATTTTCCACACTGGCGATACGCTCTTCCACAGTATCAAATTTTTCTTCCAGAGCATGAACTTTATCTCCCATGGCGGTTAGTTGATTCTCCATCATGGTTTTCATCGACGTTAGGTCACTTTTTATTTCATTTTGACTTGTAGTAATTTTAGCAGTTAAATCACTATTTAACTGTTCCTGGTTAGTCGCCAATTCATTTTTAACAGAGTTGATTGCATCAAGAAGTTGTTTTAATTGTTCATCCATTGCGCGAGTAATCACCATAAAATTAAAGTCCAAATTCAAAAAAAAAGTCTTTACGAAAAAATGTCCAAAGTCACACTTACTCTAAGAAAGTCCAGAAGAAGCCCCACGTTGGGCGCCAAATTGTAACGGATTTGGTGCGACTTCCACTTTCTTGAAATGAAGACACAGTTCTTGATAAAAACACAGGAAATTTATTTACACTATGTACAGGAAAGATCTTCAACAACTGCTAAATTATTCATCAGCAATTAAGCAATTATCACACAACACCGTAAACTCAACGTTTACACACGTATTTACTTCCAAATACGAAAACACAGCGAAATGCCTCGCTATAAACAGAGCAAAAATCTTCTCAGTTCGAAATCAATCGAAACTGTTTATCCATCGCTAACGGCTTAAATACACCGAAAAGAAATTTCTCAAATATTCCACACGCTTCTGTAAAGTAGTAGACCGTTATCAATGAAAAGAAAGAAAATAGGGGTCGTATAATTTAGCCGAATGAAAAAGGGGTTGTATATTCATTACGGGAAACTATTTACAGGTTACGTTCCTACAATAATCACTATTTAAAGAATTTGTAACATTATTATTATTTATTT
>NC_072739.1:68050929-68117787 GCF_026930045.1 Uloborus diversus | reverse complement strand
GAACTTTACCGCAGTCGCTGCAGTTCAAGAGACCATAAACGATCGGTTCAAAAAATCCTCTGAACATTAAAACTATATTTTAATTCCAGGAGGAATGGTAGATAAATTATTATTCATCCTTCCAACATACCATGCACTAAAATCGAGGTTATGTTTGAGATCAAAGAAACTACTTTATTGTTTCGGAGCGAGGGTGGGGGGGGGGGGAGCATCTATGTGCTGTGGACGTTCCGCTACCACTAGGTGGCGTTTATGTCGTTTTTGTGATAAGATTGAATGCGGAAATCGTCACATTCGCATTTACTAGTAGAACTGTTCAGACGAAATATATAAAAAACTTTGATGATTTCGTTGTCAGATTTAGAGTGGTTCCATCCTTATTAAAATTCCAAACAAACAAAAAAAAAAAAGGAACCGGAAGAAATATCAGGAGACATTTTAATTCTGAATCTAAAACGAAAGCGATTTTGATTTTCTTTCTACATTTATCCATCTGTTGCTAAGGCTACTTAAATTTAGGATTATTAAAATTTAGTCATTTGGGGTATACATCCATTCTCGTTTTGTCACAGAAGTAATTGTGGAAGATTTTAATTTCGTTACTTAGTGGCCACGGAGATTTTTAAAAGTAATGCAACAATCAAAATGGCTGTAATATTACTGTATATCTTGAGATTCGTTAAAGAAAGCATTCGTTATCGTTTCAATCCTTTCCTCCTTTTCCTGCTTTTATTCTGAAAAACAAAAGTTAGTGCTAATTTATATGCTGTAATGTGCCTAGCTTTTTTTCTTTTTATATTCATTCACATGTTTTCTTTTCTTTCGTAATTTGGTAAACTATCGAGAAAACCCATTTGTCAAGGCTTTATATTTTTAACAGAAGCCTGAAATGTAATTAGACGTGACTACTGAATAATAATTTTGTTAAGCCTCAAGAAACGCAGACAAGTTTGACTAAAATGATTTCCGAGAGGTAACACTAAAGGGCACCATCGCTGTTTCCGTAAATGCAGTTTTCCGGTGAAGGTTGTGTTATTGCGGTGAAATGAAGTTTTAGTATTGCTTTTCCCAACAGCTTCTTGCACTGAAATCTTTTCGTCCGGATTTAATTACTATACGGAAAGTAAATTAAATGTATTTAAACTGTAGGAAGCAACGTGATAAAACATCGACAGTAGAAACCAGGCAAACATAATTTTACCATTTTGTATCGCAGAAAAGCTAATATCCCACAAAATGGCTATCTTATTGTGCTAGTTAGTGTTTTTTTTTTTTTTTTTTGCTACTGTACATCTTTAGTTACTCATTTAACATTTCACAACCAGATGCTTCAGTAAAAAAGAATCTCAAGTAAAGTTCTACATACATGGGTTACAGTATAAGTTCTAAATATTTAAAACAGAGACGGTGTCAAGCGATGTTTGCATTGGCGCCTAGATTAGTTGTATGTATGTACAGCTTATTTGCTAATATATTGCCTAAAATTATAATTTCCAAAAAAAAAAAATCAGTTGCTATGAAATTAGATTATTGGGATAGTTATTCAAGGTAACTTCGAGCCACTTCAAATTTCCTAGTATATTTGACTTAAAACTTAAAAAATATGTTTTTACTAAATTGAACTAAAAGACCCATTGATACGCTTTCCAAGCAAGGATTATGAAATAAGATTTTTACTCTTTATTTTACAAAAAAAAAAGCAATATTGCACACAGGATTATTATTCAATAATCCTGAGGAATATTAAATAATTGCTTCTAAACAACATCATCATTTAATAATCCTGTTTAGAAGCAATTTTTGATGTCGATGAAAGTGCTTTCGTTTCTAAATTGTAATATTCCCTGTAATACTATAAATGATAAAAACCTTGTAATGCTGTGAAGTACAAAAGTGAGTTTGAAACACTTAAAACAATTTTCTGATGCATTAAAGTTGCGCTACAAATTAAAAAGAAAATCATCCCGTTTTGGATTTAGCTCAACGATGCCTTAAATTTCAGGAAAACTTTGCACCAGGCTAATAATTCATTTATATAATCAAGAGGTTGATTTGTATTGCCATTCTCAATTTTGATCTAAGCACCCCAAGGGATGGCTTTTGGGAGCTAGAACCCCCAGGAACTTCCTTACGCCTGGAGGACTTTGTGACCACGACAGATTTAACGTGCATCAGTCGCCTTTAGCGTACACGACGGCGTTAGTCGGGTAGAGGTTAAAAGTGGCAACCTATCGATCACGAGCCCAGCGCTCGTCCGACCAGGCTACCGTAGCCTATCCCTAGCTAACAGTCAATGTTACCACTAGTGTGGTAAATTTCAAAGCAAGGGGCGGGACAAAGTGGCATATTGCACGTACGACAAAAATAGCGAGTCTCCCTTCGAACTCTTTTTTCCACTATCCATTTCTTTCTCTCTTTTTTTTTTTTTTTTTTTTTTTGCACAACGTACTGCACAGTATCTTGTTGGTTCCTTTTTTTTTTTCTGTCGGTGGAATCTTGCTAGGAAAGTGCTGCCCTGTGAAACGTAAAGGGTTTTCAATTCTGGTCTTGTTGATGCTCAGCACTCTAGAATTTGTGCTTGAACTATACTTTTCTGTTATTGCTTTCACTAACTGTATACGAAATGACATATGGTCTAAGATACCATCGTTTGTTTTGTGCAGGAAGAATGAATTCCATACAGTCACATCTAATTAATGGGAAAAAAAAAATTCTTGTAGAATTTTTTCTGCCGTTTTCTTTTTGATGGATAATTTGAAAGGCATGCTCCATTCTATTCACACCTCCCATGTATTGTTGTAATCCAGGACAGCTGAAGGCTTCTTTACTTCCTTTTTTCTATGTGGCTTTGGAACTACCGTGACCATCTCAGAAGAATGCACCGTACTCAAAATGGATACAGGTTTTTTATCCATCCATTTTTGAACCAAAATTTTTTCTTTTTGGAATGCTATCGTTTCACCTTTGTTCAATTTCCTGTTCTTCAGATCACTTGGCAAATCTTTTTCGGGACGTTCGTAATTACCCATAAATATCAGTTCTTTTCGATATTAAAATGTCTGCCAATTCCTGGGAGTTATAGAAGTTATCAGCAATTATACAGTGACCTTTTCCCAGCAAACTGTCAGTTAGCGTGTGAGCACTCTTAGTTGCTTGGCCCAATGCTGCATACTTTTCATCATATTGTGTATCTTTGCCGGTATATATGATACCATTTGATACGTATTCAGAATTTGACTCGCATAACATAAAAAACTTAATTCCAAACCTTGCTTTTTTAGTCGGTATGTACTGTCTCCCCGATAGCCTTCCTTTTTATAGTAAAAGTGACTCGTCAATGCAGATATCCCTTTCCAAACCGTAAGAGCCTTGAAATTTTCGAAGCAGGTATTTGGCTACTGTTTCAATTTTTCTTCGCTTTTTGTTTTCAAATTTTGCAACTTCAGCTTCATTATTCGAAAAATACAAGAATTTCATGATTAGACTGAACCTCTGTTTAGTCATTGTCTTGTGGAAAAATGGGGTTTCCAAAACGGGATCTCTTGTCCAGTACATTTCTACTTTCGGTTTCACATTTATCCCCATGAGGATGACTATGGCAAAAAAGACACTTTTTGAGCATTTCGACTTTTGTCGTACCTTTCCAAGACAAAAGGCGAGATCTTGGGGGTAATTTCCGCATTCAGAAGAAAGCTGTCAGCGTAATTATTGGTTTCGTGTACAATTAAATTTAGCAGTTCATCATCAAAAAATGACAAAAATACTCCAAAGGATCGTCTTTATTTTCCAGATAAAATTTAATTCCTGGATTCCCAAGAAACGGAAATCTTGGTGGGGATGGGGGACCCTTTGAAATGTCCACAGGACACCAACCACGTGCTTCAGCTAATTGATCATCACAATCGGAGCCTGAAGATTCCTCAGATTCCGAATGATAGCTCCAAGCATCGCTATCATCACAGCTACTACCATCCATTTAAAAGTAGCAAAATTTTTAAACAAAGCTCAAGAGAGAAGCGCAGAAATTCTTACGTTAAACCTCAGTTCAAGAATTAGTGAAATGAAGATTTGTATATCTCATAGAGAGCTTTCGTGAAAACACGTGATGACCAACCACACAATGTAGAAACTGGTACTTGGAAGATTAACGGGTACTCCACCTCTTCAATACATTCATTTCTTTTCAAGCGAAAGGAAAAATCCATGAACAGAGAAAAGGATTCTGGTGAAAGAGAAAACGGAGAGGCTGACATCAGCTGACGTCATCATTACCTGTGAAAACAGGGACACGTATTTTTCCACTAAAAATATCTGTATTTCGTTCGCAAATATTTAACTCAAGCCCTAGACACCTAGGCCCAGGCGTAGGTCCCCTCGAAGTTTATGGCCCTCATTTATTTTCAAAATAATATTTTATGTAACGGAAAATAAATGGAGAACAAAATGCAACAAGGATATTATTGGTTTCATGTTTAAAACTTATGTAAAATATGCCCTTTAAATGCAAAAACTAATAAGGTAAAGGCGCCAAGTAGGACCACTTTATGGTTCATTGCCTTTTATTATTTTTATTATTCACATTAAGTTCATTAGCCCAATTCCTTGTTGCGTCGAAGTTGAATAAAAATGACTAAGAAAATAGCAGACAATTTTTTTTTTTTCATTTTCCCGTATTTTTCAGTCATTTGTGGTTTTAATTACCGTGAGATAAAAAGCCACTGTCGTTCCTGGAAAATGCATTTCTTTCCTTTTCAGATCGTAGAATACCGCTGAAGGGGTAACACTCCCAAGTGATCCACCCTTTTGACACTTAAATCCTTTTCACCCGGAACCGGAGAATTCCGAAGAGGGGAACGAACACTGTGAGGCCTACAGTGAAGCCCTCTGCCCCTAGTCTAGGAGCTCGGGTTCCACGGTTTGGGCCACTGCTGCAGTTTCCGAGATACCTCGGGTTCCACGTTTTACTGGTTAAAGGGCACCATCGCTGTTTCTGTAAATACAGTATTCCGGTGAAGGTTGTGTTACTGCGGAGAAATGAAGTTTTAGTATTGCTTTTCGCAACAGCTTCTTGCACTGAATCATTACCTCCCTTTTCCTGCTTTTCTTTCGTAATTTGGTAAACTATCGAGAAAACCCATTTTTCAAGGCTTTATAGTTTTAACAGAAGCCTGAAATGTAATTAGACGTGACAACTGAATAATAATTTTGTTAAGCCTCAAGAAATGCAGACAAGTTTGTCTAAAATGATTTCCGAGAGGTGACACTAAAGGGCTCCATCGCTGTTTCTGTAAATGCAGTTTTCCGGTGAAGGTTGTGTTATTGTGGAGAAATGAAGTTTTAGTATTGCTTTTCGCAACAGCTTCTGGCGCTGAAATCTTTTCGTCCGGATTTAATTACTATATGGAAAGTAAATTAAATATATATATAAATTGTAGGAAGCAACGTTATAAAACATCGACAGCCGTGTCGTGACTCCCTACAGTTCCTAGAACCAGGCAAACATAATTTTACCATTTTGTTTCGCAGAAAAGTTAATATCCCACAAAATGGCGATCTTATTGTGCTAGTTAGTGTATATATTTTTTCTACTATACCTCTTTAGTTACTCGTTTAGCATTACACAACCAGATGCTTAAATAAAAAAGAATCTCAAGTAAAGTTCTACATGCATGGGTTACAGTATATGTTCTAAATATTCAAAACAGAGATGTCAAGCGATGTTTGCATTGGCGCCTAGATTAGTTGTATGTATGTACAGCTTATTTGCTAAAATATTGTCGAAATTAAATATTTTCAAAAAAATTTATCAGTTACTATGAAATTAGATTATTGGGATAGTTATTCAAGGTAACTTTGAGCCACTTCAAATTTCTTAACATCTTTGACTTAAAACTTAAAAAATATATTTAATTAAATCGAACTAGAAGGCCCATTGATTCGCTTTCCAAGCAAGGACTATGAAATAAGATTTTTACTCTTTATTTTACAAAAAAAAAAAAAAAAAACAATATTGCCCACAGCTCTGATTATTATTTAATCCTGAAGAATATTAAATACTTGCTTCTAAACAGGATAATTATTTAATAATCCTGTTTAGAAGCAATTTTTGATGTCGATGAAAGTGCTTTTCTTTCTAAATTTTAATATTCCTTGTAATACTATAAATGATGAAAACCTTGTAATGCTGTGAAGTACAAAACTGAGTTTTAAACACTTAAAACAATTTTCTGCTGCATTAAAGTTGCCCTACAAATTAAAAAAAAAAATCATCCCATTTTGGATTTAACTCGACGATACCTTAAATCTCAGGAAAACTTTGCACCAGGCTAATAATTCATTTATGTATATCGCTCATTTGGAAGAAGTGTGCCACAATACGAAGAAAAGAAATTTTACAGGAGAAGCGTTTCAAGTTTAACTCTTCAGGAAATTTGCTGTAAGAAAAGTAAGTTTGCTGTGCTCGCCAGTGGTTTAAATTGGAACAAAAAATGTCTTTGTTTTCCAAAGAAGATAACTTCATTTGAAGCCCTTTAAGCGAAAAAAAAAGTTAAGAATTTTGTATTGTGGCACTCTGCTTCCAAACGAGCGATATTTAATAAATATTATTTCTTAAGTTTAGAAACGTATACAATAGTTGAGGAATGTTTCTTCCATTTTATAATAACAAACACAGTAAAACTATTTAAATATTGGTGTGACAATTTAAAATGAGAAATAGTGACTCAATGTCAGGTCGGTCATTTAGGGGGATCAGAAGGAGGATCGATTGCACCCACCCCTCCCCCATTTTGAAAGATTAATATTTTTGCTTATAAGTGGGCGTGGTTTTCGATGCTTTCTGATAAAACTTGCCTTTAGTATTTATCCTTTGCACCCCCCCCCCTGGAAAAATTTGAAATGACAGTTCTGTCTATAGTTTTCTATATAGGTTATAAATACGAAGAATAACTTTATGTACAAGAGAAACATTACCGAGCTTTAGTGAAGAGTGACTTCATCTTCTTCTTAACATCAATGGTAATGCCGACTGCCAATCTGTTCTCAGCGAGCGACGTTTCGTCTCGAAGACGAGTTTCTTTAACACTTCTGCAAAACAAAGAAAGAATGATGAGCAAGTTTCGCTGCATTTCTTTTGGTGAAAGATTTAAAACTTTCAAAACCCATACAGGCTCTGTTGGAGTAAAGTAGAATTTCAATGGTTAAAACTTCCTTCTATTGAATGAATTGAGACATAAAATTTTGTTCATTGTGTTCTCTTTGAGGGCAATTGGATAAGAAAAAATGTTCTTTATGACTGTATGTTAACAAGTGAAAAATGTTTCCTTTTCCCTACAGAGTAGAGGATAAATCGACACAATCTCATGAGGTTGATGTAGGTACACAATCGCACTATATGCAATCCGTTTAAAAGCTGAAGAAGTTCTACATCAACAATGTTCAATCTGTAGCCCGTAGGTCGCATGCGACTTGCTGAAAACTCCAAATGTAGTCTAAAAACATGTAAAATGGGAAATCATATAAAAATTAAACTGGGCGCCCAATTTAAGTAAAATGCACATAAAAGAGTAGTTTACATTGAAATTCAATCAATTTAAAAATAAGAAAAATGAAAAATTTAGTCGTTTCTATTTACTATAGAGTACAGTACTGCGGGGAAAATGTAAACACCTAAATTGCACATCAAAAATGGGAAGGTGAAATTCATAAATAAATGTTTTTAGTGACTTTCTTCATGAGAAGTAACACTAGTTCAAACGAGTGGCTTCGCATTCGTCGACCTAGCTGGAGAGGATAATGTAAGAACACTCAACTGTAAAAAACAATTTTTTTTCTCCGTGTTGTCCTCAAATAATGACGAATCCGAATTTCTGCCACGTTTTACCTATTGTACGTTCTCGAAAGTTAAAACTAGCACTCAAGATCGATTCCATTTAAAAAAAAAAAGGGGGGGGGGGTAAGGTAGAGGATGGGCACTTTCTACACGCACTTGCTATACTTCATTTCCAATACTTCCAGGTTTCTACCTCTATTTTGATAAAATCAGAGCAGACCTGACGCACGCCAGATTCACGGGAGGTTTCAGCTTAGGAAAACAAACAGTAATCTTTCGTTATCAACAATTTAGTATCAAAAATTACCGTACGTGTGATAATAGAGTTCGTTTCCATCTACCACATGTTTCCTTTTACCACAATTGACCCTACATTTGAGCATTCAAAAATTTTTGTATTTAAAAAAAAAATCCTTTCTATCAAATGAAGATTAAGCGAAATTTTGAAAGAATTTGAGAAATAAAAATAATGCATTATGTGCGTACCTACGTTTGTATCTCGTATACATAACTCAAAAACGGTATGCCGTAGAAGGTTGAAATTTTGTGTCATGAGTCTGTGCGGTATAGTTGTGCACATCCTTCCATGTAGTTTTTAATTCAATTTCAAATCTCAAATGCTATTAAAACTATAATTCACTATTCTTCTTTACATTTGAAATTCCTCTTCTTTATGTTTACTTACTTTTATAAGTGTAGGAAAGTGTATAAAAAGTTATGCATAACATCTAACGCGCATACATGGGCACCTAATCTTTTGAGCTCTTAAAAAAAATCGGATTGGTGAACTAAGAAGTGGTGTGAGGTCCACATCATATTTTTTCTTTTTATTCAAAACTTGTCCGATATGTATTTTTAGAAAAATTTGACTTAAAAAATATACTTAAAAAAGATTATTTTTTTTAACATAAAAGACGGCCACATAAAAAAGGGTCCTGCATATACCAACCCATACTTTCCAGTTTTTCCCAAAGCTACAGTATTTTCGTTCACCAATGTTCCACTGCGGTACAGAAATTATTATTTTACTAACTACGACCTTTGCTACCATTTTCCAACGACGGGGTTTTAGTGCAATATTGTAGCTAATCACATGTTTCGAAAGTGAACACCTAGTCGAAACTTTTTTAACGAAGTCCAAGGGACCAGCAAAATCATTTTGCTGCAAAGACATTTCGTTATACTGATATTATGAATGTTGACATTAAATCCTATGTATTTTGTGTTGCAATTACCAAAGTCTTCGCTGAAACGAGATATTCGTTGTGACGCACTTCGTTAAAGTGGAATTTTACTGTAAGATATTTAGAAAGAACTAAGAATTCAGGTACAGTTACTTGTATCCAAGCATGGCGCATACTCGTGGGCTCATGGTGCTGGTGTCCCACTGGTCACCACATACTGGTTGCCAGCTGTCCGTGACTAGGTTGTATGCTTCCAGTCGGCCTTCTCCATTGTATTGTTGACTGCCAGTTAGTCGTACTAGGAACAAGAAAACAATCAGCTGCAAATAAATTACCAAAAATTAAGTAGAAATGTGTCATACATCAGAGACGCAAAATAAGCCTTTTCGAAGCAGTCTAAAAAAAGCCCTCTTCATCAGCGAAAAAAAGAAAGGTTCACAGACGTTTAAAAGTTGAAGAAAGTGAACATTTGAGAAGTTGAAAAGTTGAAGCAAGCACACGTACACACTACAAATAAGAACGTAACGTCGACTGAGTACTGCAAGTAGGTAACTGCAAATTTAGAAAAAATGGTATGCTTCACTTTTGCTAAAAACAATTTGTTCGAATGAGGACATGAAAACTTCTAATTAAATGACATTCATAAATAACAGTTTCATTATTGTATTTGATCCAAGTCTTCCCATTCTGATATAACCATAAATAAACGTTTTTTTTTTTTATTTATACGTATTCTTTTTATTTTTCCTCGAAGTAGTATGAAAAAAATTAATTTGTAGTTACCTACTTATAGCATTCACCCCACCATATGTAGCCTCGGAAAATCCTCAAAAGTAATCGGAAAGGTGGGAAAATGCCTGCAGGAACCGCCTATCTGTGACTTTATATATTCTCTCGTCTTTTTTTTTTTTTTTTTTTTTTTTTTTTTGAGAGAGAGAGCCTTCTGTCTCAGAAGTCGTCTCAAAATAGACCAATCAGAAGCAATAACATTGAATTTGAGCTCTGTGTCCTCAAATTCAATGTTATTGCTTCTGATTCAGTGATGATCACGTTCAAGATCCGTATGGGTGAGTCCTTCGAACTCATCCGTGCTCTGAAGAAGCCCGAGATATATCACACGAAACGTTAACCAGTTATGTCATTGGAAACGTTGCCCAGAAATATCCTGTATGGACTACGGCCTACAAGTGCGGAAAGTAGTTATACTGTTGAATTCAGTCATAAAATCTTCGATTTTTATCTTAGTTTCAGAATATTTTTAGTCCATGTCACCATTCTTGGCATTTGTGCTCGGACGAGTCCACTTAAGCGAAGATTACTATAATCAAGCGTTGACGGAACACGTTAATTTTTGTTTGTTTAGAATGAGAATCAATTTCCATTGAAATCTCGAACTAAACGAACCGTTAATAGACACTTTGCGGAAGTCTGGTTTGCCGACAGTGCTTCGTACCCTTCCCATTTCCTACGAGTTTGATTTGACTCTTCTGATGAGCGCCAATAGCTCTGAGGTTTAGTATGAAACTCATTTTATATTCATGATACGGCTCTCTATCTTCACACCTACTCGCATTTTCCTCTTTAAAAATCGAAAACTGGTTCGATTCAAAACTACCGAAAACTGGTTCTGATGATTTACTAATTTTAATTGTTAATGTTGTTTTGGGTTAAGATCCCGGGTAAACAATGCATCTGTTCTAAATATTAAATTTTGAAAGCAGTCCAGTAAACGTGAGGTAATGCAAAAAAATCTTCAGAAACAGCAGTTTTCCAAGAAATGCGAAACAAACTGGCCTACTTACGGCAGCTTCTCTCTTCTTTTCCATCCGGGCAATCTTTGTTGCCGTCACAAACGAGGCTCTTCGAAATGCAGGTAGAATGACCGCAGTAGAACTGATCAGGTGAGCAATTGCCTAGAAAAGACAATTAACGGAAAATAGTTTAGCAGTAAATTAACAGTATCAGAAAATTTAAATGTACGATGCAACCTTTGCACAAAGGTACAAAAGTAACTAACCACTTAACGAATTTTTCCACGTCTGACTCCGGGGAAAGCAAATTTGCACATGCCCGTGTCTCACATGGGTGATCATGCCCGTTTGTAATCATTCTATAGTTGGCGCAAACCTAACCTGGATACATTGTGAAGACCACGCAGACCCTAACCACAGCATTACGATGCTACCAGGTTAGGTTTATCCCAGCTATAGTAAAAACAGTCAGGTTAGATAATAGAAGGTATGAACTTATTTTACCAGATAAACATTTGAAAAAAGGTTCTTACAAAATATATTGAGGGCGCTGAATGTTTGTTCTTTGATGCTGAGGAATTGAGGAATTGTCAGTTGGGGAGGGGAGGGGGAGTGAAAGCATTCCACTGGCAGTTTTCTTTTTGCAAATCCACAGTTTACGTCAGATTTTTACCAAACTTGAAACAGAGGTCCCTTGATATGGCACAGGAATTCACATAATTTTTTTCTCCCCAAAAGGAGGGGGGACATTGGGGGGGGGGTTAACCAGAATGTTCGTAAAGCGGAATGTTCACGTCTATAACAATGATTAAATTTTCGGAATTTAAAAAAAGTCTAAAGTGGTCTAAATTTAAACTTTGAGTCATTAAATTGCTCTTTTCTACGCGTTGAAGGGGAGTTTTTAGACTTTTTTTACTTTTATTTAAACCTGATTGCTGAACTTACGGAGCATTACACAACTTTTTATTTTGGAGCAAGACCTTGCAACGCCGGGCAATGCAGCTAGTATAAAATAGAATGGTATGTTTCAATGGCGTAAGTGTCGGCATTTAGTTATGCTACACTCATGACACTTTCCACTAATCACCGGTCATTCTCTTAACTAGCGTATTAGTTTTCACAATTCCTGTAAAAAAAATATTTAAAAAAAACGATGTCTATGTGTGAAGTAGCTCCGATTTAGTTCTAGTACAAAAACGGTGCATGGAAAATTTCCGGATCCTCTTCGATACACCGTGATTTACGCCATTGAAATATATTATTATGTATTACATTTTCATCTGGTACATATCAAAAACGGTAAAGTTGCGACAATTAGACCCCCACCATCGATAACAGCGCCCTCGATTATACATATATAATAACCCTGTTACAGTTTGTTTTTTCTTTTCTGGAGAAACAAGTTCATGCCGTCTCCTCGTTAGTGTACTTATGCTTTCTAAATTACTGTCAATTCTTTGCCTGTTGACCGTTTACCCACAAACTATTTCATTTGAGACCTCTGGTCTTTTATTAATGCAGACATGGAAAAAATGTTCAATGGAACTCACTGCAGTTCTTCTCGTCCATTCCGTCCGTGCAATCGGGGAACCCGTCGCACACCCAGGAGTTGGGCAGGCAGCGTGTCTTGTCACACCGGAAACCCTTCACGCAGGCTGAAACAGAAATTGGAAGGAATGAATATGGAAAATTAAGACCTATCTATAAAAAGACCTATTCTCTATAGTTCTCACATGAAAATACAGGGTTAGTCTAAATAATTAACCCGTTTCAAAATACAGTAAACTCTCGTTAGTACGCCGTTGACGGGGATTCTGAAAAACGTCGTATTAAGCGGGACGACGTTATAAGCAGAACTCTTTAAAATGCCGTTTTGGAAGATAACAGGAAAAAAAAAACATACCTTACAAAAATCTGATGACTCGTTTTTAATCGCTGAAATAAAAATAACAGTCTAAAAGCAAAAGAAACGCGTATGCATTTTAACCTCTACAACTTTATTACATCTTAGTTACATCTATGCTATTATTTTTTTGTAAGAAAATTCTCCATAAGGAGTTGCTTTCCTCCATCATAAGAAGTTGGTTTCCTAAAATTTCTTATTATAAAACTTTCAATCCTGTTAAGTTCTCTCAGCATCGCTTCCGAGTTTTCGGTAGAAGAGAGCGCCTGCCGCAAAACGCTTACGGAATCGCAGGCGCTAATAAAAGAGGGAAGTTGGGGAGGTTCATCTTCTTCCTCTTCCTCATTATCAACCTCGAATTCTCCATCTTTAAATGAGAAAGTAAAATAAATACTAAACTGAAGTAAGGGTGAACTTTAAAAAGGAAAAAATTTAATAAGTTAACTTACTTACCTTTCGCCATGTCAATCATATCCTGAATTTCTAGAGTTTCCGTGATAGGCAAATCATCATCAACTGAACAATATCCAGGATACTGTTCCTCAAATTCGATGTCCAGAAAATCCGCAACATTCAGGTCATTTTCATTAGATTTGCTCTCAAAATGCGCTTTTCGAAAGCAATTTCTTATCACATCTGGCGCGATCTCATCCCACGCAGCCGAAACATAATGGATAGCATCCAACACATTTATTTTACAGGAAGAGTCCTCTCCTGATTCAATTTCACGTAAGTAACGCTGTACCAGCTTTTTACGGTATTTCTGCTTCAAAACTTTAATGACTCCTTGATCTAATGGCTGAAGCTTGCTGGTAGAGTTGGGGGGGAAATACTCGAGCTTGATGTTTTTGAGGGGGATTCCTTTGGGATGAGCGGGACAGTTGTCCACAAACAGAAGGACTTTCCTCTTTCCTTTACCGAATTTTCGGTCCAACTGTTGCACCCATTCAGTAAACAAACACCCAGTCATCCAGGCTCTATTCTGTGCTTTGTAGTTGCACGGGAAAGTTCGCACATTTTTAAAACACCGTGGTGACTTAGATTTTCCAATCACCATCAGCTTCAACTTGTCAGATCCAGTCCAATTAGAACATGCTAATACAGTCAGTCTGTCTTTACTTAGCTTACCTCCGTGGCACTTTTCATCTTTTAAAACTAAGGATTTGTCTGGCATTAATTTAAAAAATAATCCAAATTCATCAGCGTTATATACGTCCTCAGGTGCATAGTCTTTTAGTAGATTAGGGAGGAGATTTTCTATCCAGGGAGCAATGCTGTCGTCGTCTACGGCTTCGGCTTCACCACTAATTTGACGATATTTAATGCCATATCTTTTTCGAAATCGATCCAGCCAACCAGCTGATCCAGAGAAATCATTTATGCCCAAGCCTTTGGCTATTTCGTTGGCTTTTTCCGTCATAATGGGTCCATTGATCGGCAAGTTATTTCCTCGAGCTTGCTGGAACCATTGGTACAGCACTTCTTCTAAATCCTCATTTTTGCCTTTACGTACCCTCCGTCTTTTACTGATGCCTGAAAAGGCGCTGGATTCAATTTCTTCCCGTTTTTTTAATAAAGTTTTTAATGTAGATACAGGTATTCCTATTTCATTTGCAAATTGCTGCTTATTCGTAACTCCTTTTTTCTCATCATACTGCTGTATAATTTTTAATTTCTCATCGAAACTAAGAGCTTTTCTTTTAGCCATTTCTTAACGTGTGAACAAGTAACCGAATGGACCCTCACAGCACGTAGCGTAGATGGCGTAGTTATCGCTCTCTTGGCACCAATAAAAGCACCGCTCTTTTGGCGAATTCAAATTTCCTTACAACCCTTTGGAACCAGAATGGCTGATGCGCCAGCCTGTTTCCTGTCATGGAGCTAGAATCGAGGGAAGATGACGCGGCGGCGAAGATCAAACGAATCCGGGTTGCCTTTTCCTGCCATTCCTCGCTCTTTCGTATCGGCACAGGCAAATGGGGCGCGCAATGCTTTTCTACGAGAATTTGTCAAACTTTCCCAGCTTGTATTTTTTCTGAATTTCTTTTAATCTTTCAACTGATGTGAAAAATTATTTAACCATACTACTAGAAGGCCTCATTTAAAAATGGTCAACATTGGAGGCGATTTAAGATAAAATTGAGTATTTTCGCAGAGCATACTTACTTGATCTGAGAGCTCCCCATCAATGATTTTTTGACTTTTTACAAGGTGGACCTTTTCCTTAGGTGAGGGGGAGGGGGTGAGAAATTCTTGGAATTCCGAGATAACGAATGCGAACAGGGACAAAGAGGCGTACTTCACGGGTCGGAATAAAGTAGTCGAACTGGTTGCCTTCCGGTAACAGAACTCATGTTTTAACGCGAAGATACAAAAGTTTACTAGCGACGCAATATACGGACGCAATATACGGGATTTTTCCTGTGGGGACTCTAGAAAAACGTCGAAATAAGCGGGAAGTCGTTATAAGCGGGGGCGCTATAAGCGGATAGATTTTAATATTAAAAGCATATTGGTCCCAGGGACCGGAAAAAAACGTCGATATATGCGGGAAGTCGTTCTAAGCGGGGGCGTACTAACGAGAGTTTACTGTACTTTGTATTGGGAGTTATGCTACGAATGGGCAAAGACGGATGATACTTTAAAAAGGTACAGACACTCGCCAAGTTTCTGGTTCATTCTACAGATTTTCAATACATCCACGGTTTTTCACACAACCCACGCACGTTGATCCAGTACTTTTCAGGCGTTCAATTGCATGTTTCCATCGATGTCCGTCACAGCACAGCAACGATGATGTCTTCCTGCAGTTATATCTTGCCGTGTGGTTATGTGGAAGACAAAGTTTATGTATTCTCAATGCCAACATTGCTCCAAGCACTTTAGGAACGCATCACTTTTGCAGAGATGGACATTGATAAAAACATGCTATGAACGTCTAAAAGAAGCTGTAATACAGTTGAGATGTGTGCAATTTGACCAAATGTAAGCAAAAGAACATTTGTAGTTACTTTGTGGAGCTTTTCAACAGTGGTGTCACTGCTGAACAGAGACTTGTACATCTTATTCCTAGTGTATTCCATTAATCCTTCTTCTAATTTATTTCTCAAGTAGTTTTCTATCTGAAGAGGTAAGGCTATGTTTAGACTTACGGGATCTTTAATCAAGAATTTATAGTCAATCTTCTGAGCCCAAGTGACATTGAAATGCTTCCTAACGTAAATTCTGAGTTCCAGCTTATTCATCCAGACATAACGAGCAAAGGAAAGGGATTCCGTTAGTGGATCGGGACAACCGCGAATACAAAAGGCAGAATACAGACTAACCGGTAGACCTCCAGTGATTCTTGGATTTGTTAGTAATATGGCTTTCTCTTTATAATCAAGATTATTGTCAAAATAACGGTCTATAATCCGGTTTGCTTCTATCATGCATAGGGCGTAGGCAGCGGGTGCGTTATGATCTTCCTGAGCAATTGTGCATGCTGATGAGAACACCCCTGATATATCAGATGGAAGAGACTTGATTAATTGGTTGGCTTCTGATGAAAGTCTTGAAACCCTTTTCAAAGCACAGCTAACTTGAGTGCCTTTCAAGTAATAACGACGTGAGTACTCCATCAGGCTGAAGGAGATCCATGTCTCCTCTGGTTTGATGGGCAAACCAGCATTGTCAGCCTCTTTCTGTAATGCATCCATAAACATGTTTACGAATTGGTGGACTGTGAGGTTTCTTCTTCTTAGTGCCGCAAGGGACGGGATACTAAGAAGGACTGTCTGATTGTCACCTTGGCCTAATATTGATATATTAGCCCCTACCCTTTTAGCTGCAGCAAGTATGACACAGAAGGTAAAGACCGTCCATAATTTTTGCAACATCCCCTCAAACCAGGTAGCGCAGCCTTTCCAACACCTGTTACATGAGTAAGGGATATTTCCATGCTTGCATTGGATGGGAGGAGGGTTGTATCTGTCTTGTATAAAGATCCAGGCCTTTTCTGTGTTGATGTGCATTTGTTCATAAAAATTTATCAATCCATGCAGTCGATCAAAATCTTTGAGAAGAGCATGCATGTTGGAGAAATGAAATCTCAAGTTCCACGATGAAAAATCGATGACAATCATGACATACTTGAGTTTCTCGGGGGTCGAAAGATATCGAGTTAAATTTGAGATTCGTTGAGATAATTGTATCTCGGTTAAACTCATTGATTGGTACCGTAAATAGGGAAAAACGTTGTCCTTTGTGTTTGATTCGGCAAGTCCCTGCATGAACCGGAAGAATAATGTAAGCTTGAGGAAAAATCGTGCCTCTTCTTTCAATTCTCGCTCTTTCGCAATTAACACGCCTACTCTTTCATCATCACCATATGTGTTTTCGCAAAAATGCTTAACTTCGTCCTGAAGGTCTAACTCTTCCTTTAATAAGAACTGAAGAAGGACCCTTCCTTGTTTACGTTTTGGGAATTTTATCCTTCCATTCTGGGAGATCAATGTTGCTCTGTCATATTCATAGACCCACTGATTGAAATCGGGTATTATAGCAGAATCTGATAGCAAATCAGATGGCTCTAGATGGTAATTGAAATCAAATATCTTTTTAAACTTAACTTGATCAAAGTACTGGTAGCTCCATGGCTTAGTAGGTATTTCATCCCATGTATTTGCTGCGTAGTTTTCTCTTATACGTCGATGTGTTAGATCATCAATTTCAAGCACAGGCCATTTGTGATTTACGCGGAAGTATTGTTTGCAGAAATGATATCTGAAAACAGAGGCATAGTACTTTCCGCTCTCAAACAGGTGAGCACTAGGGTCCGAGCTTATCCGGAGGACTTTGGCAACACTAGCATCCATATCTATGATAGGATGGCCCCACATCTTCCAGAGGCCACTTGTCTCTAGCAGCATTTGGTGTTCAGGTGTGCTGTCTCCAACACGACATAGAACATTAAGGAACGGTTCCGATGCCTTGAATCCTTCTTTTTCAAGACCCTTCAAAAGTTCTCTTTTAAACATATCAAAAGATTGTGGATCTACCTTATTTATAATTGACCCTATTGCCAAAGATGGAATCACTTTTGCTATTTTGTAAAAATTGTTCCTGTGCTTTATATGACACATGTTTCCATATGCGTATAGCTCTATTAGACGGCTATGGATTGAATACCCTTGGTATTTTCTCATCTGGTCAGCAAGGAGGCCATAGATGAGGGTGTTAAGCCTGCCTGATATAACATCGAGCATCATTAGTAACCAGTTGTACGGGCAAATCCATTCCATGTTTCTAAATTTGCAGTAACCCTATTCACCGTGACCTTCCCACAAGAAATCGCCTAGTATGAGTTTACCTGTTTTCATTACCTCAGTTCCACAATGCTTCTGAATAAAATCGTCTATTTTAGCACGTATATTCCATAACCTCACTACATGAGGTGTTCTTATGAATGTGAAATCATGGTTAATCTTTGATGTATTAACCTCAGTTTGCTGGATCCACCAGCCTATTCCGATATCAGAGGTCAGCCCTGCCACTTTTAATCCTGTTGTTAGTTGTTCAGTCGCTCCTTTGACGATTTCAGTGCACTCACTATACAAGTAAGAAAGGACGTGAGGGAAATATTTATCATGCTCAGATTGAAAGAAGAGATGAAATCTTTATGCTGCTCTCCGAGCTTATCTAATTTTGAAGGGTCATTTATTGCCTCTATAATTTTGTAAATTTCAGTATAGATCAGAGCACTTCCCAAATGCCTGTCTTGCCTGTATAATCTTGCCATTTCTGGCTTTTCCGTATATATCGTCAGTTACTTTGTGCCAGAAACATGGCAGGTGTCAGTACCTTTTCAAAGTACAGAAATCTGCCACGTTTCTGTACTTCAGTAGGCACTTGGTAGGGAACAGACATTTGCCCTGCCAAGCGTCTGTACAGAGCAAGTGTCTGAAGATACAGATGCTTGCCCTGTCCAAAAGTTTTCTTTTACAAGGGTTTGCAGTCATACCTCTTGCTGCAATTTCAATACTCCGCATCTGCTCGTGTCCAACACATACTTCTGGATCCGTGGAGTCCGGCAGGTCTTCGCACGACATCTTGTCCGGCCACGAGAGTGAGAAAACTCCCAGAAAGAAGTCACACCGATGAACGGTCTCTGAGGGAGTAAACAGGAGTAAATAACCAAAAGGGAAACAAAAATAAAGGAGGAGTTTTTTTTTTATTGCCCCTTCGAGTTTTAGGTATGAAAACTTCGAGACCATACTTTAATAATCAATGGTTTTTTTTACTATGTAACATAAGCCAACAGGGTGGCATAGTGGAAAGGCGTTCACCTCTTATGCCCAAGTTTGAGGGGTAAAACACGGCCCGAGTCTGAATTTTTTAGATCGAAATAATTTTTGGCTTCTATTTTCGTGTAATTATGTGGCATGCCTTTGTATCTATTAGGCTTCGAAGTAATCAGCTACTGTTCGTTTACCTAAGCCGAGACTTAGCGCTAAATTGCGCATGCGTCAGGTCTGTTGTGATTTTATCAAAATAGGGTGGGGAAACCCGGAAGTAAAAGGTTCAAAATAACGTGTTCAAAGACAGCAAGTGCGAGCGGTAAGTGCCCATCCTCACCCTATCGCCCCTTTTTGAAATGGAATCTGTCCTGAGTGGTAATTTTTGCTTCCCCCCACCCCCCCGAGAACGGACAGTAAATTCAATTCCCAGTGTAATTAGCATCGTATCTGCTCAGGTGCTGCAATCTGGTGGGAAACGGCGAGTCAAAAGTTTCAGGTGATAATGGCTTATGCCGATAAAGGTGTCACTAGAGATTTCACCTAGCACAACATAGCTGGATTCTGTCATAGATGCAAATAAATTGCTACATTTCGGCTGAAAAATTTTTTCATTGAAAACAAGCTCACCTTTTCGAGATACACATAAACCATAGATCGATGCAAAAAATTACACAGGCTCCAAACAAGAAAAAAATGTATTACTCTTGGCAAAAATGATCAAAAGAGGAATTTCTGAGATTACGTAGAAGACTTAATAGAAGAGGTAGTGCATATCAATCAAACTATTAGTTAAAACACATTAAAATTAAGATTCGTTGTTAAAAATACATTGAGCTGCAACTAAATATTCTCTCTAGCAATGCAGAGTACTTGTCCTGAACTTCCTGAAAGAAATGTCAAATGTTCTGAATTGTCCTTAAATGTCGTCACTTTTCCTTGAAATTTTTATTTTCTCTGATCCGTTGAAATCTGTAGCATTGAAAGTAAGCAAACTAATCGTTGTGGAAATCGGTATGAATTTTCTTAGACTATTACTAGAGCCCGTATTCTGTGCAATAAAAAATCATTAAAACATACATGCAAATATGCATTTAAAATGCGTAAAATATACACTAATATTTTTTTTCCTACATAAAGAATATTGAAATTTCTAAATAAATTTTTGATTGGCCCTGCACGTTTTGCATTTTATTATTAACTAGAAAGTTGCCCGTCATGGTATGACGGGTGAAAATTGCTTCTATATTTGAACGAAGCCATTGCCTGTTTGGTGATATTTTGATCGTTGAAATTTTAACCTTAACACCAGTGGATTAACCCTAAACTCCAGTAGATAACGTTCATTGCTTTGGTTTCTTTGTTTTCCTAAAATGAAAGTCTTACCTGTAAAACAGTTAAGTTGCGGGATCGAGTTCACCCTCGTCGCAGTAAAACCTTTCCCTGCATGTTACACAGTACCAAAACATACTATCAAATTATCATGCCGTGGCGCGAGTTTTATTTTTGAAACACGTGGGTTACTCAATCATCGGCTATTATCTATATGAGGGTGTGATAATATATATTAAAACAGTTATGCACACAGAAAAAAATATGCTCATTATTTACATTTGCTGAAGAAAAATCTCTTTACTCCTAAAGTTTTTTCTCCAATAAGACATAGCCTTATTTTATTTAATACTACACTGCTCAAAACAATTAAAGGATATTGTAAGTTTTTCAACAAAAAGAGGTATTAGCAAAAATTTTTTTGCATAGAATCGAAGAAGGGAGTTACAAATGCAAATTCTTCTTAATTTCAAGCGTCGCAGTATGCAAATTTTGAGTTTGACGTCAAAGACGACGTTTCAGTGGTGGCGAATGAGATTTCGCTCTTAACTTATTGTAAGACAAAGCAGAAAATAATGATCGACATTGCGCGTTGTTTCGATGAATGCGATGCCTCAAGGAACTCATTTAACGGAATCAAAAGCTTCTAAAGTGGTTGGCAGGCTAGAGGGAAGCCAAACACGAGCCAAGGCAGCAGAAGCCATTGGAGTTTTGCAAAGTATGATTTCTGCGAGATGGAAACGGTTTTTAGAGACTGGAAGTGCTGGCCGAAGATCAGGGCAAGATCGCAGACAGTCAACAACGCTCAACGAAGACCGTTATTTAGCTTTAACGGCTCCGAGGCACTGAAGTATAAATACCACTCCACTACAACGACACCTTCGCTAGGGTACTGGCACCACAATTTTGACACAAACTGTCCGAAATCGACTTTAGGCTGTAAGTCTGTATGCTCATCTGTGTCACATTAGCTGCGAGACACCGTCGCGATACAGGGAGTGGTAACAGAGCATGTGAAATGGAGAAGAAATGAATGGAGCAATTTTTTTTTCTCTGATGAGTCCCGTTCTTGTCTTTATCCATTTAATGGCGTATTTTCATCTGGAGGGAGCTTGGCACTAGAAACAATCTAGCGTTCGCGCCCGAAAGTGTGAGATTTGGTGGTGGTGGTGTGATGGTGCATGCTGGCATCTCCATTGATGGGCGCACCGAGCTGCATGTCATTCCGAATGGAACTCTGACCGGTCATCAAAATAGGAATGAGATCCTCACACCTATTGTAGTCCCTTACCCTGCAGCAATTGGAGATGACTTCATGTTAATGGACGAAAATTGCAGACCACATCGTTCTTACTTGATGAATGTTTTCCTTTTGGCGGAAGGAGTCATACGAATGGAATGGCCAGCGTGTTCTCCAGATATGAACCCAATAGAGCATGTTTGGGATATTCTAGGCAACGAGTTTTTGGACGCCTACCACCTCCCCAAACTCTCCAAGAACCGGAAAGAGTGCTTCAGGAGGGGCAGAATACCCCAGCCCCTCATTAATAGCCTCATTAACTCCATGTCTCAGAGGTGTTTTACATTGCTGGCCGTCCGGGGTTACCATACCCGTTACTAAAAACGATTTTCATTTAAGAAAAACCCAATTTTTTATCGCTTTTCTCATACGCACAAAATGCGTTTTTTTCTCTTTTGTACACAAAAGTTGAAAAAAAGTATTTTTTCCTGCCTTACAAATGTAATTTTTTGTCTCAAATAGTTTACTAACACCTGTCAATAATGTATCAATCATCCAAAAAGTTCTCCAGGTTCAAAATCAACCCAAAACTTTAATATCCTTTAATTGTTTTGAGCAGTGTATTTCTAAAGAGCGCACTTTTACCGTTTTAGGCATATTCATTACGTGAAAAAATTAAATAACTTTTCGCGAAATGCAAAATATTTGGTTTTGGGGCTGTCTACAAATAATGTCAAGCTTTAAAAGAGGTAGGAGGGGTTCATAAAATTGTGACACTTAATGACAAGAGGGAGGGAATGGTTAACACAAAAAGGGACATCGCGTATTTTGTTTATAAGAATGTGTTTATGAAAAATAGCTTGACGATTAGGTGAGGGGTATTGTGAAGTTTCAGGCGAAAAAGATGAGGAGGTGGTCAAAATGGTGCAAACAAAAAAGAACATTTATGGACATTCTTTAAGTCTTTTTTTAAATAAAATAAATATAAAAACAAGTAAAAAATGCAATAATGTGCTTTTATTTCAAAGATGTGCCGTTTCTGTGCATTCATATGCACTAACGCCAATAGAAGGTACAATATGCGATTTCATATGCATTTGCATGTAATCCACGCTCTTACTGTTACCTTTACACAAGCTCTTGCAGGGGGGTACACTCCTCGCTTCCCCCTGGAGGCACTTGGGGGCGTGCAGGGCGCACAGCAGCAGGGGTAGCAGCGGATGGCATTTGACGCTGACGAGGGGCTCGAAACGTTGCAGCGCCTCTCTCGCCTCGCTCTGGCTCGCGTGGCCCAGCGCGTTCGGGTACAGGGTGTACGTCCACGGTACCCGGTATTTGTGACACAGAGGAAGACGGAGCGACTGACACTCGGGACCTGAAAACGAGGAAAGGTATCAGAAATTTCGTCGTTACTCGTTAGTAGCAATAAAGTTATAGGTATCAGCATTGACATAAATTGCCCCATTCTTAAATTGAAAAAAGAAAAAAAAAACTATCGTCGTAGTGGAGAAAAGATAACTTTTTTTTAACGCAACATTTCGTGCACTGCAAATTCTCAGTACACATTGGAATCATGATTGATAAAAAGTGTCCAGTTGCCTGAATGTGCACTAAAATTTGTTCCAAGTGTGCCACGTTGAAAAGAAAGTTCAATGAAATATGGTCCGAATGTGTCCCGCCGTGGATATTTTTGAATTTAAACCAGGGAACACATTTGAGAACAGATTGGGGACATTTGTGAGAAAATTGCTCTCTTTCGTACAAATATTATTTCAACTGCTTTCTTTAACTACCCGTCAAAAGAATCTCTAAATATCATGCGACTAGAAATTGTGTTGCATTGCATCTCCGTCAGTTGGTTTAGCGAGTGTCGTCAAAAAGGATGGCCTTCAGTGCAAAATTTTAGCAAAAACTACTGGTATAACCAAAGAAATATCCCAAAAGTGCTCTAAAAGCTGAGATATATGTCGATGTTCAAAAAATGTTCTTAAATGAGTTCCCAAAAGTGTGCCGTACCAAACAAGTGGCTTGAAAAGTGTTCTCTGAAGTGGTTTGAAAGCTGCTCCAAAACGTATTTTTAAAGTGTACTAAAAAAAGAGACAAGTGTACGACTGTAAAAAGTGTAAATTTGCAGTGCGTCTGTCAGTAGATATGAGATAGACAAATTATAAGTAGCGGCATTACCGCAGTACGTGCACCACATAAATAAAAATGTTCGAACACTTTTAATATTCAAAATTCTGTCGGACATTTAGAAAAATATAATGATATTCTTTATATAACTTTGGCCAAATTTCACGCATTGTTGAGTTTACATTTTCCAGTATAAGTTCAATTCCGTGGGTCTTTAGGGGACAAACAACAAATTGAAGACACAAAAACTTTTTTTTTTTGATAATCCTGAATTGTAAAAAGCTGAAAGTAAGCAATAAATGTCTTGAAATACACCGCCAGCTCAGTCATTTCCAGCCAAGGACTGCAGTTTCGTGCTTATTAGCACTCATCAGCCCGGCATAGGAAAGTGACCGAGCTGGAGATGGAAAACCTCTTAAGGAAGCCAAGAGTGCAAAACAAACTAGTAGCTAATATAGAATTAGCGCAAACCAGACGAGTAACCGAAACAATGGTTCGGTTCAACTCGAATTTTGAATGCAAGGCAGGTATATTCAGTAAGTTACCGCCCTAACCAGACCATTGTTTCGGTCACTCGTCTGGTTTGCGCTAATTCTATATTAGCTACCAGTTTGTTTGGCACTCTTGGCTTCCTTAAGAGGTTTTCCATCTCCAGCTCGGTCACTTTCCTATGCCGGGCTGATGAGTGCCAATAAGCACGAAACTGGAAACCTCGGCTGGAAATGACTGAGCTGGCGGTATATTTCACGTATTTCTGCCTTAGCCCTGGCTATAGGGCGGTAACTTACTGAAAATAAATGTCTTATTAGTTTTCTAGTTTTCTTGCTTTGTAGAGTACAATCTTTCTAGATAATTTTCATCAATACATCACTTGCTTTTATGAAAATATAAGCATACCTTCAGCCAATTTCATTCGCTAGTTTTTACGTCATAAAAACTATCCCTGATGATTCTTTTTAAAGTGTTTTTCAACCAGGTATAAAAATCATCACTTATCACTTAAATATTTATTGCTATTGTATTTTAACTGTGAAGTATTGCAATGGGGAATTTTCAATAAAACTTACTTGATAGTGCAGTCGGTTCTTCATCCAAAACCTTCGGTATGACTGTAAAAGATTGAAACATTTACCTTTATAGTTCATTCATGCAATTGCATTACTCATTGAAAATATAATTAAAGTTGATTTTTTTTAAAACTTATAGTGTGAAACTATTCTAGTTGCCACAGACTCTGACGATAGTTAACTTTACATTTTTCACGTAATCCAATTTATTTGCAAAATTACAGACTTAGCATTTATTAAAAATTAATAACTTACAGCCGAAGGGGATGTAGGGAAATGTGGGGAAGAAAATTACTTCTAAAAATCAAAGAAAATGATAATACAGGCAATTTTTAATGCTTTGAACAGTTAATGAAGTGCATGCGGGGCAAAGTGAAATGGTTCATTTCCTTTACTTATTCAATCTTTTATAGAATCACTTTTACTTATTCGTTTATTGTTATTTTTTTTATTTTTTTTTATTTATTTATTTATTTATTTATTTTTTGCGTTCTTTCGTTCAATATATATCTCTTATATATATATATATTTATTTATTCATTCATTCATTTATTTTCCTCGTCATTCACGTTTTACTTACTGATTTATTTTTCTCATTTATTAACTTATTTATTTATTCGTTTATTAGTTCATTTCTTTTTCATTTATTCATTCAATCTTTTATTTTCTCATTTATTTGATTAAAAATATCTTTAATAATCGAATACAAAATGTTTCACTAGAAAAATATTTTGTTTTTCACTTTGTCCCATGAAAAAAAGAAGTAAAAATTTCCATCGTTTTTCGGAGGTGCAAATTTCTTGCCAAAAATGAAAAATAAAAAGCTACAATGCTAACTTTACTATAAAATGACATATTGTCCTTTCTTTATTTACCGTAATTTTCGGAACAAACTTCCAACTAGTTCATTTTGAAAAAAGTAAGTTTTCTTAACTATTCCACTTCGCCCCACATTTCCCTACAGTTAAAATTCCAAACATCTGCTGCGTAAGAATTAAATAACTATATTTGTGCAAAAAGAAAGAATACAAAACAACGTTTTCTCTTTTATGTATATTGGTTTTCACACCCTTTTTAATTTTTACAATTCATTTTTATGAGAAATTTAACTTTCATGCTTTTGCTTTATAACGATGTTATGACTATATTCAATGATCTATTATTATGTTCCTTTTTCTTTTCTTTTAGATAATACTACCTCTCAGGTACCAGAGCAAAAGAAGAGTAAGAAGCAGAACGAGAAAAAGTAGATTTAGTCCAAGGAGCAGCCACCTCCACCGACTGAGGGGCCTTCTTGGCTCCTTCCAATCGTCAGTTTCTCCCTCCGCTAGAGGGCACTGAAAGAGAAAAAAAATAGAAAAAAAATCAAATCCCGATCGTGGTACTTAATCAACATATTTTATTCATAAGTACTGATATTAAATAATGATTGTGATCAGTTATAAAACATACACAATTACTAAAACTTAGTCTTTGATAAATGCATATTTAAGCAGCAGGTGATTTTAATTACTATATAACTTGGCAAAACTGTTGATCTTTTGCTAATAAATCCAATTTGAGAATTGAATCGAGAAAGCAACTCATTCTGTGAAAATATAAAACATAAATTAATTAAAATAAAAAAGTTTAGGTTTCCATCAAACATAATTTTATTTTCGTTTACAAGTGTGCTCCGAAAAATGATAAGTACTGCTACATAATTTACTTGTCCTGTGCGAGGGCTATCTGTTTAAGTTAAGCATAAGCGTTAATTTACAGCTACAGTAACTAACAGAAGTCAGATAACGGCGATTCAGCAAACGCTAAGATTGTTACCTCTCTGTCTTATGCTTTTTTTATTTTTTCTCGATCTGCATGCAAGTACATTTATGCATATGAATGTTTTAAAACATCATCTCAATAAAACAAATATTTTTATTGTTATACTCAAAAAAAATCGTAATAATTCGTAGCTCCTTATTTTTAAATATCGCATTCAACCCTACAATACATGTCATTTTAGTTTCTCACAAAGAAGTTTTTGGGATTCTAATTGCGTAAGTAACCAAAAAAAAATTTTTTTTTTCAAAAAATCAAAATTCAATTTTCGCCCATATTTTAAAGAGAAATGTAATGTTTCAGAAAGGTTTGAATTATGAAGTAAATAGCAGGCTAAACAGAATTTGAGCTCTTTCGAAAAGGCTGCACTACGTAAATATACTTGTTTTATGTAAAAACCTTTTCATTGCAGGAATAATTGGTTTAGTGCGACGTGATTCAACACTCACCCCACTATAGAACTTCTGTCAAATTGTTGTCTTGAAAGCTGATTGTAGCGCAAGAAGTGACCATTTGCATTTTATTTAATTTTTTAACTGTACGAGAATCAGTGTTGGGCATTAATCAATTATTTTTTCAATTGCCTTGTTAGTTGATTAAAAAAGTAATTGCAATTAAATCAATTGCAATTAAACTATTAATTGCACTTTGCAATTATTTTAATTGGATTAATGTATGTTAATCTTTTCTCACAATCAAAATTATTGCAACTATTTTTCTAAATTGTTTTATGAAACAATTAAAACTAACAATTAACTTTATGTATCAATAGGTACAGAGCAGGGTAGAGAGTCAGAAGTATTATTCAATTTCGTATTTTCATTCAGTGCTGATTGCTTACTCGCCGCGTGAACTAGTCTCGTCTAGGCTAGCTTTTTCCACACGTTAATGTTTGTGTTTTAATTAAGTGTTTTAAGTTTGTGTAAATCATTGTTTTATTTTAACCTATAACAGGGGAGGTGAGAAAGAAGGACATAACAGGGGACGTGAGGTCTCAGAGACCACTCTGTTAAAAAAATAATTATAATAATCACGTACATGAGATACATTTCTGAAATTTCTCTCAGATGTTATTTAGACTTTTATTAGTAAAAAAAAAAAAATAGGAAAAAAAAATGTTTTTGAACTTTTAATTGAAATATACCTTTTCTGAGGAAATTTCGCTGGAGTCATAAGCTGTTTTTAGAAAAGTCATATGCTGCAGTAAATAATTTATTGCTCGTAATAAAGTTACTGTTGAGCATTGATCTTTTATTAGTTGCTTACATGTATATTTAAATAGATAATAATATGGTATTCGTCCAGCGTCCACGTCCCAGGTAGACCTGTCGCCTGTACAGTATACTATACAAAACCAGTAATTTTTTTAAGAGTTAGTTTTAATCAAAAATTTACAAAACAAATGACAATTGTTAATTGTAGCAAACTACAATTAACAATTAATTAATCGTTAATTGTAATTTGCCACAATTACGAATGATCAATTGTTAGTTGCTGTGGTTACGGTTACCAATTAATCAATTGTTAATCGTTAATTGTTCATGCAATTAAAATTTGCCCAACTCTGATGAGAATGTAAAGCTGATACTGAGAGTCTTTTCAGCCCATTTCTTTTAAAGTCATTCTTCAACGCATAACATGAAACGTTTTGCTATGTGATGCATTTTAGGGTAAAGCACTTTTTTATTCTAGGGTTTCTCTGCTCTGTATTATGAAACATCAAAGTCAATAAGCAGTAAGTTCGCCCTTATGACATCAGGGCTAAGGCGGAACTACATGCAAGATGCAGCCCGGATAAACCATCCAGAGTCCTTGTTAATTACTCATCACAAGTCTACATGTAGTTTAGCTTTAGCCTTGGCTTAAGAAAGGTAACTTACAGCTCATTACATAAGCATTTACTTTTCAATTTTCGAGTTGAACCGCGTCATTGTTTGCGGGCTCTCGCTAGTGCAGTGAAATTCATTTCAGCTGCCAGTTTCTTTGGTAATCTCGGTTACCATGCCGACCAGTTATTTGGGTGATTACGGCCGATTTGGATTTTGAAAGAAAATGAAATTAGGCATTTTTGTACGTATTTTCCTGTTTTTTTCTTTAAAATGTATTGAACATAAACCCTTTGCCATCCTCCCCGCCCTGGAAGAGTTCGAAATGACGGGCTTGCAAAGAGATAACATCTGCCTCCATCTCAATTATTGGATATTCCAGACTGTTGAGTCCATAACAAGGATTGAACTGCAGTCTCTGGATATCATTACCGGGTTGTCGGTATTTTGCATCGAAGTCAATACCGGTAGCTTTAATATACAAATCCAATTACCTGGGCTTCCCAGTTAGTATCAGGTTTTGATTTCTTTCCTGCTTCCACATTTGCTGCATCCGTCTCCTTCGCACACTCATTAGACTCGCTCATGCTGACAAAAACTCGCCACCTCCTAGAAAAGTAACTGTATGTAGACATAACTGGGAAAAACCATCATTATTGAATTACTGTCATCATCAATCAAGTGAAATATTTAATGAAATATTTTTTGTTCATGTGACTAGCGGAAGCAGTAGCGTCATTGGGGGAGAATGTGAGGAGGGGGTTCAGATCTACATTGTTTTTGTTCGTCTGTTCGTTGTTTCTTTGTGTGTGTGTGTATGTTTGTGTGTGTGTTTACATGATATTTGAATGCCTAAAAACTTTTTCCCTGTAAAGGATATAATTTTAAAGGAATATTTTTCAGAATCAGTTGGGTAAAGGCACCAGTGACAGACATGCTTAAGACATCGCTCTTAGGTTAACTCAATTTTCTGAGTTTTTTAATTATTTAGACTTTACTAGCAAAAATACCCGGCGTTGCCTGGGTTAGCAATAATTATGAGAAACAATCGTTACTTGCATTTGTTTTCTGTTTTAAGTGAAAGAACTTAAAATACACCTTTTTGACGTGATTTAAAATCTAGATTCTTCCTTACTCATAAAACTAAAGTAGCAATAAGTAAAAAGAGCAAAATAGCATTCATTTAGAAACGAAACCACGAAATTTAAGCATATACAAATTTGAAGAATTTCCGAAATATGAAATTAAACTTCACATGTTTAAAGAGATTTATCAGTTAATACTTATTATTTTTTTACATAGAGTCTTACCTTCTCTGTATGTCTATTGAAGAACGAAATGTTTTAAAAAAATGTAGCCTCGCGCTCCTGATCCCCTTAAACTTGCTATAGTTATTTTTGGAAAATTTCAATTATTGTGGATTCTTGGTGAGATTTAAAATGTTGTCGAATTTGCGGGAATCGTTTTGGGATACCTTGGATAATGCTCCCCCTCCTTACTTTGTAAAACGGTATGTTACTAACTTTTGTTAAAGAGATATTGTCGCCATATGCTAAGATACTTTTGGTCACCATAAAATGGCGCTAAACAATTTCCTCCGAAATGTTTCCAAAATAAGTAGTAAAATTTGGCGATGGTTTGAATTTGTGCACAAAGTCACATTAATGGAAGTTTTTGTGCTGTTTATGGATTTACATAATTTAGTTGCTGGATTATTTTACAGTAAAAAAAGTTTTTAAAGATTCTTTGATTGACGATATTTTGTTTACATGGTGAAAGCTGACAAACATTATTACGTAGTCTTTGACTTCAAAAACCGCAACAGTTGAAAAAACTGCCAAATGCATTCGCTACTGAAATCTTTCTGCATAAATTTTGGCGAGGTTTCTGCTGTTAGATTGGATAATGATTAAAAAATCCGATCAGCACAAATAATTTAAAAAAAACATTAATTACACTAAAGTTCCGTTTAAATGGAAAATAATCAACCAAATATAGTTATTTTCAGCCAATCTTGGGGGAAAAAAGAAAAAAAGTTACTTTAAGATTTGACTTGAGAAAAGTCTCAGTCAGACGAAACACATAAAAATTCAACAACTCTAACTATGAACTGGGAGTTGAAATGATACACTAAATAATGAATTGGGTTGAGGAAAGCTTTCGAACATGGAACAAAAAAAGCTAATAACTCGTCTTTCATACAACTTAGAACTTTGTAACAGATGCCATCTTCAGCAGAAAAATAAGCGCTTCCGATGGACACATAATTTTAATATGTGCACGTATTTTTTCACCGTCATATTGGGGCATTTATGCGAAAATTTGGACAAATTAGAATAAAAAAGGAACTATCAATCGGATTTTTTTCGAACTGATCTACAAACCTCCCCAGTACCAAAAAGAACAAACGGTGAAAGTTTCAGCCAAATCTACCTGGTAGTTTCTGAGATCTTAGGGAACAAATTTACCAACATTCATTTATATATATGTAGATTATCATTATATTATTATTATATTATTATCATTCCATTACATTAAAATTAATAGTAAAAATCTTTATAAATACAGCTGAAATCCATGTCTTCGGCCGGCTAACAAAAATTGTAAAACGGTCTGTTACTAATTTTCGTCAAAAAGATATTGTCGCCAAATCCTGAGATACTTATAGTCACCATAACATGGAGCTAAACATTTTCATCCAAAATGTTTCCAAAATGAGTAGTAAAATTTGGCGATTGTTTGAAAATGTGCAAAAAGAAAAATTTATGGATGTTTTTGCGCTCTTTAATGGATTTGCCTAATTTAGTTTATGGTGGATTATTTTACATCTTGAAAAAAGTTTTAAAGATTCTTTTAATGGCGATATTGCGATATTTTATTAACAGCGGCAGTTGAAAAAATTGCACAAATGTATTCGCATAAGCTACTGAAATCTTTGCAAAGAGTTTGGCGAGATTTCTACTGGTAGATTGGATCATGAGTCTGATCGCACAAATAATAAAAATATAACAATAATTTCATTAAAGCTCCATTTAAATGGAAAATAATCAGCCAAATCCATTTATTATCAGCCAATCTCGTGAAAAAACGTTACTTTAAGATTTGACTTGAGAAAAGCCTCGGACAATCACACGAAACGCAAAAATATTGAACAGTACAACAATTCTAGCTATCAACTGAGAGTTGAGATGATACACTAAATAATGAACTAGGTTGAGGAGAGCCTTCGAACATGGAACAAAAAAAAAAGCTCATATCTCGTTTTTCATACAACTTAGAACTTTCCAACAGATGCCATCTTCAGCAGAAAAATAAGCGCTTTCGATGGACACATAATTTTAGTATGTGCACGTATTTTTTCACCGTCATATTGGGGCAATTATGCGAAAATTTTTACATATTAGAATAAAAAAGGAACTAACAATCGGATATTTTTCGAACTGGTCTACAAACCTCCCCAGTATCAAAAAGAACAAACGGTGAAAGTTTGAGCCAAATCTGCCGGGTAGTTTCTGAGATCTTAGGGAACAAATTTACCAAACTCCATTTTTATATATAAAGATAAATTATTTTTCTCTCATGCAACTACATCTCATCTAGCGTTTGGCTGCTTCTGGATCCTCTGAATTAGTTAATTCTATCCTTATTTGCTCAATTTCGAAAAAAAAAAGGTCCGACCGCCAGTAACAAACACAGAATAACCTGATAATATCCAGTAATAGACAGGAGAGAGAGGAAAGGATAAGTATTATTCAAAATTCCAATGAAACACCTACTTATCTCGCGGTAGCTGTTCATAACCTTCCACCACTGCCTTGTAAATATCAACAGACTCATGAAATTCATTCTGAAAACACAAGATGGTGGCTCCGTATTCATGGGCTACAGCAACAACAACATTAGTTTTTCCCGCCTAAAATTCTTATTATGAAAATCCAAACTTACGACTGTCTGATGGTTCCTCTGACATTGACTGTAATAGAGGTGGCGCAGGCATCTCCATCATTTATCCCTCAGGAAATAACGTCAAACTTAAAATACCTACTGGCCAGATCGCCTCAAACTTCACCAGCGAACTCATTGCTATTAAAGCGGCTCTTTCTTGTTGTCGCTTCTCCTACTTCTAAAGACCAAATGGAAGAAATTTTGATCTTTTCCGACTCAAAATCAGCACTCGAAGCCATACGTAACGGTGTGACAAGACTGACGCAAGAAATTAATTTTCTTATCCACTCCAGTGGATCCCCGCTCATGTCGGAATCGAGGGAAATGAGTGTGCAGATGCCCTAGCAAAGGAAGCACGTGACCAAGATCAACCTCTAACAGCCACCTTCACAGACGTGAATGCTGTTGCCAGGCGAAGGATCTACGATCAGCTTTTCAGCACGGCAACAATCTCCGACCTTCACTGCCCTCTTCTACAATAGCTAGGCTACGCACTGGACATTTCAAGGACATGAAGATATTACCAACTAATAATAAATCCTATCCCGTCTGCAAGCACTGTCCCCATTTACAACTCACCCCGGATGATGTTTTTAATTGTCAGGCCATTAATCGCTCCCCCCTCCAACTTGGAGCACCACCAATTGAAATCCTGTACAGCCACAGTGCTCCAGAATTAGCAGATCTTGTTATCAAGATTTTTGGAGGCATCTAAACCTTTCGCACTCTGCACGTCGTTAGACACAACAACAACAACAACGACTGTCTGTTACTGGATCCTTGTCTGTTACTGGTGCCGTTACCCTATGTTGTATTTCCTGAAACAGTATTGAATGCACCCAAATCTCTTTTTATGCGGTAGATAGGGACCGCATAAAAAAATTGTTCGAAACTTCACCAGTAGCTTTAAAAAGTTGTTTTCGCTACACAACTAAAAATATTTTTTATGCGGTGGATAGGAATCGCATAAAAAAGTCTCACGTAGAAAATAACCCAAAATGTTATATTTAAACGAAATCAAAATAAACCAAGTGATGATAATTTTACCGACTCCCGAAAAATTTCCCGAATAAAGAAATTTTTGGGAGGTCACAGTGACTTTCCCATCAGGATGTCCCCCCTCCCCCCCAAAAAAATCGTACCAAAAAGACCGTCCAAAAATAGGTTTGGGTGTATTTATTTTATGAAATATTTTAAAATATCACGTTATACAAAATGTATGAAATTTTCCCCCTGCTTCTTGCCTGGTTCACCACAGAATAATTTCTATTACATATAGTATAACTGACCAATGCACAAATTTGTTGAGGAGATTACGGTGCAAAAAATAAAAACGCTTTAAGATTTTGTAAGACAGTTTTAAGTTTGAAAAGAATGGTTTTAAAGCTGGAGAAGAAATCACTGATTGACAAATAAGTAGGGAAGAACTAGGCGAAAAAGGACAGCTGCATTTGTGTCGAAACCAACTAGATGAAGAAGATTAGAACTAAACAAGCGTTTAAAGCTGCTACATCTACTGGACAACATAGAAATATTTTTTCAAACTTTATTTCGCCATAAACACAGCAGTCCCATTTCTCCTGCTTCTCTCCTATTCATTAAAATTAAAAAAAAAAAAAAAAAAAAACTTTCATTTTAAAAATATGGACACGATAAGACATTCCATTAAAATACTTCAGAATGGGGTTGTTTCCAAAATTTTAAAAGTATTTTTTTCTGAAAGAGCATGCTTAAAAACATAGGACCTGACCATTTTTTAAATATTTTTTTTAAGTTTAATACTTTGAAAAAATTACTTAACTCGGTGCGCTTTCATTGTTTACGCTTCTGTCCTATGACGTCACAAATGATGAAATGCCATTCAGTGTTGCCATTCACAGAGCAAAATATTTATTTCGCATTTTTACTCACGTGTATTGGCAACGATATGGTTGACAGCAAGCGTAGAGCGCAATTTTAATTCGCCTCTTGATTATCATAACGTTGAAACGCGGTACAAAGATGCGCCAAAGAGCATCATTTGTGACGTCATCAAGACCACGCCTTGTTTGAAAAATCGGACATTTTAAAAATTTAATTAAAAAATAACTGTTGGGAAAATGAAAGTATTTTCTGTTTCTATGTTATTGTTTTTGCTTATTCTGTCAATTTCAATGGCAAAAAGTACTACTTTTGACTGAAGGAAACAACCCCATAATTCGAAATGTTTGCAAGATGATCATTTTAATTAGCGAAAAGATGTTCGTAAAGTTAATGGAAAAAAAAGAGTCAAGACGGAACTTAAAATACAAAAGTATGCGCTCAAAAGAATTTTAATTGGTAGTCTTTATACAAGAGCTAATGTGATATTTATATTTCTCAAGAAAATATGTAAAAATAGACGTCTTTTCTTGGTCGCTCTGTGGGTCGATTATGACGTGAATAGGATCGAAGGAACTCAGAAATAAATTAAAAAAAAAGAATATCTCTTGTAAGACTGTAGACGTCTCATCGAAAATCGAAGATCAAAGAGCTAGAAGTCGGTTTGTAGATTAGAGAAGTAAGATAGAAGTCTGTGTGCATACAATTTCGTTTCTTCAATAAAACAAAACTTCACAGGATTTTTTTTTTACTTCTATCAATCAAGATAGCTTATAATTTTTAACTTTGATGTTCTAATCCTTTTTCAAAAAAAAAAAAAAAGAAAGAAAGAAAAAGAAAGGGGTGAAAAAGTGAATCAAAAGAAGGAAGGGGGGGAAGCACCGAGAGACATATTTTGCAGCAGCCTGGAAGTACATTGAGCAAAGCGTTGTCAGAGAGTTAAAAGTAATTTTATTTTTAAAAAATTTTTTACTTATTTTGCTATTTTATTAATTTTATTCACAGTTCTTGATTTTGATGACTACACCTTGCGGTGATTTAATAAATTTGAGCATTTTCAATTTTGCTTGGACTTGGCAGATGTCTTATTGGACTGGTCATGGTATACATAAGTGGATTGATCTTGATTTTACCTCTTTCAGACACCATTACAATGTAAAAAAATTCTGAAACGGCACTGATTATTTAGTTGTAACGTTTCGGGATTTCACGGGTTTTCATCTATTTCCCCGTAAAATCAAGCATCTTTGCGAAAAAAATCTAGAACTGTTATAAGTTGCACGAATGCAGACTTCTCATTGCTGAGAAAAATATTTTTAGCTACCAGTATAAAGACATATACAAGACCCTTTTAAGACCAGTCCTAACTTATGGAAGTGAGTGTTGAGCTTTAATTAAAGCAGAAGAAGATAGATTGATGGTTTTTGAAAGGAAAATTTTGAGAAGAATTTTTGGTGCTGTCCAGGAAAGCAACAGATGGCGCATTTTCTATAATTCTGAGATATATAAAAAATTCTATAAACAGCCGGATATTATCCACTTTATTAAAGCCAATCGCATCAGATGGCTGGGGCACCTCTTTAGACTAGGTAGCAGGGACCCAACCCATAAAGTCACTTTCACAATTCCAGATGGTGCGCGCAAGAGGGGCCGCCCACCAACCAGATGGCTCGACTGTGCCGAAAAAGACTTAAAAACTGTTGGCCTCAGTGGATGGAGGAAATCAGTTTCTGGATGGAGGAAACTGATTGAGACGGTCTTGGCCTGCCCTAGACTGTAGTGCCAAAGAAGAAGACGAAGACCAGTATAAAGACTAACTAAGCGTATTAAGTACATCGGCTTCAGCTTAATTACTACCCGCCTAGTTTAACTATGCTCCCAATGAGAGCGGATTAGGCTCTGGATTCCGCATCCTTGCAAAAGTTGCAGGCAAGTGAGGTGCTTGGTACTTACTTGCTATTCTGTCTTAGCTATGGCCATTGTTCTAATAATGCTTTTGTAGCTTTCTTGGTGAATCAGGAAGTCGCCAAGCCATTATTTAAAACTAACTTAAGTTTTTTCTAAATGTTCCAGACCTGCTTTAACCGGGGAGATTTTCAAATTCTTCAGAGAGATTCAAGAATAATTTCAGAAAGGGTGGAAAACGTTTAGAGGAAAACGTTCTAGGTTTTTTTCAAGACATGTTACAGGCTGAAATTGGGCACAATAGCTGCCCATCATTTTCCAAGAACGTTTCTGAATCGTTTTTACAGTGTAGCTATTAGCTGCAATGGCTTTCTGTAGTTTATTTGAAATTCGAATTTGTCTATTTATTTATTAAATTTTAAGACACGATAAATCTTTCCGCATTTTATTGTTAATGTTTCACAAAAGATATTTACGACCTCTTTTTTTTTTTTTTTTTTGTTCTTATAACACGTTTTCTTATTTTCAGGAATGTTCAAATTAATTGGATTACGGAAGAATGAGACGAAAAAAGTTTAAAATAAATAATTGCAGAAAAGGTTGTGGAAAAGTTAAAGGCTCATAAAAAGCGAAGAGGGGGGGGGGGGGGATTAGGGTCGGAGGAAACAAGAAAAATACTAAGTAATATGAAAATGATCTGTGGGAGTAGTTACGGGCGAAGGTAAGTTTTTAAGGGGGTCAATGTCAATGCAATAGTACTGAATGTAAAGGAAACAAGTGCAACGAAAAGAAGTAGGAAAAACTGGGGAGGTTTGACCCACTTTTTAACCACCGACTTCAGAAAAGGAGGTTGAAATTTCGTCTTGCGGCTTTTTATGTATGTTTTCGCATTACTTCAAGAATACTGGGCTGATTTGAAAATTTTTTCTTTTGTTTGGAAGTTTATACTTTCCAGATGGTCCCATGTTAATTTTGTCTGGATCTGATGAGGGGTCCCGGAAATCTAAGGAACTTTAAAATTTCATACGTTGTGGCTACGTAGACTAGCTTTCGTCAGCTGCTCGATACGTCACAAGTCACGTGGTTTTGGCGTGAACGGTGCATTTTTTCGACGGAGGAATCTTATCTTAAATAATATTTAATTCTCACGCATCGGGATGTTTGATTTTCTCGGCGGCGCCTGTTAATTTTAATTATAGTCTTACTAATGTATTTATTACTCATGTAGCAAATCAGTAAATTAAATGTATTTTGCTACGAAAGTAGTTGAATTAATTAATTTAATATAAAAAAATGGCTAATAAATAACTTCATTTAGTCATTGAAGTTTTTTTTTTTTTTAATATTTCAGTTTTGAAATATATTTAGTGTTCAATTCAAGGGAAATTGAAGACCGAAATCCCCCCCCCCCCCCCCCACGCCGATGATAAAATTTATGTTCCTTAATAAATATATCTTAATTGGTGTGGAAATATTTTGAATGTTTGAGACAAAAACAGCAATATATATATATATACATGCTCTTCATCAACGATCACGATCTGTTGAGATGTATGGCGGTTCGGATAATGTTTCATTCTGTTTCTCTTGTTTTTTCTCTTTTTTTCAATGCCCTCAACTCCAAACCTAGGGAGCATGTCACACGATTATTACACGATTACACGATTTGGAAAATCGCTTCTTCTGGAGCACTCGGATGTTGAGAAGTCAAATATAATCATAATGCTCTTGCGTGCAGTCGTTCTGGTGTATCCAGAGACAGCACAAACGTCCCAGAGTCATTCCAGTTCTTCAATAAAGTTTAACAAACATAATTCATTAAACTCACCAAAAAAGCGCACAAATGAATTGTTTAATATGGTACAACTATGGACTTATTTTGGGTTCTCCTTTAGTTTCATTAGAACTTATTCATTACACAAGTATGCTCACCAACTAAGCAAAAATTTTCTGATTCGCAAAAACCGTGAAATTTCTTTCAGTGTGCATAAAAAATCATCTGAATAGATTCCCTTTTTCAGATCTGTTGCAAATGTAGGCGAGCATTTTTTTGGGTGGAAATCGAGACCTGCTAGTGAAAAAATGGAAGCATTTTGGTTGATGTTTCCAGGTGTATCCCTATTTTCCATGAAGTGTACAGGGAGTGTACCTTTTTCATTCTAGGTTTCCCGCTGAAGCTTTACGTTTGATATGATGAACCTGGACAGTTTCATTTTCTTTTGCAAAAAGAATAAGTGAACTCTCTCTCATTTTCGTTTTTTCTTTGTTTCTCTACTCGCTCGTCATCGGATAATTGAATCTCATTACAAATTCGTCGGATATAAAAAATATTCTCTGCTCAAAATAAAACTTGGTCGTTTACTTTCCACTAAAAAAACGGAATGCGGCCGAAAATTCATCCGTGTGAAATGTACAGATACGTAGGGGAAGGAACATTAACGTTACCTGCATAAGGCTGTCAACTATTGGCCTATTTTTTTCTTCTTCATAACTGGCGTGTTTCCCCAACACAGACAACTTATATAAACACAAAATACAATCCTTTTATATCATTCTTTGCCCCCCATTTTTTTAATAGGATCTTCCATATTGTGCTGAGAAGTGTTTCGTCTCATTTCTTCAAAAATTAAATTTTCCAATTATTTGTTTATTTTGCGATTGTAAAAGAAGTATTAAACCTACAGATTTCGTTTTCGGCGTAAATGATAGCCAATTAAATTTACTGTAGCAGTTTACCCAGTGTTTTTTATATTGAGTAGGAATTTATGTCGATATTTGGCCTAAAATGTGATTGAAGCATAGTTTTTTATTTTTCGCCGAAAATGTCCAATTTTTTAAGTACGATATCTCCTAAACTATTGATCGTACAGAGAGCCACTTGAGCTTAAATTGTTCAAAAAATTAATGTACTTTAAAACAGGTATGCACATTTAGCACCAAAAGTTGGATAGTTTAGGAGTTATAAAGGAAAAACTGAAAAAAGTCCGAAAATTTCGCAGTTTTTTGCGAATTTCGCAACGAGCACAGGTTTTTGAAAATTGCAAACATAGATTTACACTACTCTAACTGACCATAACAACATATTAAAAAATCAGAACTACATCGTGTTTTGCGATTTTCGCCCCCCTTTTTTGTATAATATGACTGGATTATATCACCGTTATGAAATCTATTTCAGTAAACTAGAATATTTTTCAAAAAAAGAAATCAACTTTTAAATTTTTATGTTTTTATCGCGTTTCTCTTTTCCCATTAAAATATATTTCACCTGACAGTTAAAATTTTGAAGGATGGACACAATACACAATCATTTTTAAGGAGAGGGTGTGTAAAAGTCGAATAAAGAAAGGCAGGATAGATGTACGAGAAACAACCTGCCATGCTTTATCTGCCATGCTTGAGGCGGCGCTACAGCACATGGACATGGATAAAACATAGAAGTGATGTATCACTTCTCTCCTGGAGTTGGCTCACAGAAACAGATTTTTTTTTTTTTTTTCAAAGAAATAGAATTAAAAAAAAAAAACACTTCAACGTATTTTACAAGCCGATAAACAGGAAAATTACGTTCCAAAACCGATTTTTTTTTCCCGTTCTACATTTTTTATGTTACCATTTCGCAAAACGTTCTTATGAGTCGCCATTTCATTGTTCTTTCTTTTACTGTTTTAAAATCCTTTTTTCCCTATCGGAAGCTTTCTTAGAAGTGTTCAATTTCTTACAACTTCCTTTCAAGAAAAAATCCTTTTGCCTTTTTTTTTTCATTTTTTGTGTTTTCACAATTTTTACTAAACAATTTTTAAAAAATAATTAAAAAAAAGCATGAGATCCAAGAAAACTAAGTTTTATCTTCATATTACTTTTCTGATTAATCCACCTTTCTTAAAATCAATATTGTTCCAATAGAAAGAAATAATTACTTTTTCTGCATTCTGCAAATACCACGCAAAACGGAAGAGAATTCGATATGTTTTTATTATTATCATTATTATTATTATTTTCTGAGAGTAACAGGAAGAAAAACTTTTTGGGAAAACTATTCTGTGGTTGCTGTTTTATGTATTGTTTTGCTAAAATTAAAGACTTGCGCCTGAGATCTGACTTGAAGCTCCACTGATTTCATTCTGGTGAAGAACGAGAAAAGCAAAACTAAAACTTCGCTGCTCTTTCGATTGCCTAAATGTATTGCTCTGAAATTAATTCATCATTCCACTATATAATTACGAATCGTAAGTTTAGGATTTGATTAAAAAAAACCATCAGATTGGTTCTGAAGATTGATTCAAAACTTATTTTGTTCCTTTTTGCATTGAGCTCTGATTATTCGTGTGCGGATTATCAGTGGAATAGATTGACAAAAAACAGTCAGTCATCTGATTATCCCGTTTCCTTTATTTTTCTTATTTCAAAAACTGAATAATCATCAAGCTTTTTAGTTTTGTGGAGTTTCCACGTTTCAGAAACCAGATAATCACTTAATTATCCGTTTTTTGCTTTCGGACTTTTCGTGCCTCAAAAAACCTGAAACACTTTGTGAATTTCTCGTAGTTACAAAAGGGAAAGGTTTATTAATAACGCAAGTATACTTCAAATAAATTAAAATTCGTACTATAGTCAGAGCGAGAAACGGTACAGGCTAGAGCCGCTATATAGATAGGCCGACGCATCAGCTTAAGTTTAGCCATTTTTGGATCGGATTTTTCATTGTTGCACTGTCAGGGTTACTACAGCAAAGTTTCGGATTTCGCCAAATTTGCCGAAAATGATATTCTATTTAATAAACAATTCACGTTTCGCTAATAATTGCTCACAGTGAACAATCACCAAACGCGATAACTCGCCAGAATGATAACCACTGAAACACGCGCTCCGATCCAAAAAGGCTTATCTTGAGCTAATGCGTCGGCTCGTATATATAGGGGTCCTTGGTACAGGCAGTAGGCAGCGGTCATGTCACAATGAATCACGTAGTCACAATCTGCCAATCGTAAAATCAATGCACAATCTTGATTGCTGAGGAAAAAAAAAAGAGAAAGAAAGATAAATAGAAAAGAAAGGAAAAAAAAACGAAGTAATGCGGAACTAAAACAAGAGGTTCCGTCTAGAACTAAACGAGCCTACTGTCCTGTATAGCCATATCTACTTTCTAGTATCTGATCAATATTCTCAAAAATAGCTAAAATTGCAAATTGTTTCAAACATAATTGTTTAATATTTTAAGCTGGTTTCTAGGAATAAAATATGCCTCACTCATCTAAAAAATTAGATGCGTAAAAAAAATAAATAGATAAACGAACAAATAAAATATCAGCACCTTTTAAACAAAGCATTCACTTTTTTCAATTTCAAAAAAAAAAAAAAATCTTTAACCGCTTTCAAAAAGAAAAAATAATTTTAATTAATACGCTTTAAATTAATAAATTAAATTAATACATCATATCCAAAAAAAATGTTTGTTTTTCCCCTGTTCCTGTTGCCAAAAATATTTTTTTAAATTAATTAATGCTCTTTCCAAAAAAAAAAAAAACAATATAATGTCAACTAAAAGATATAATTTTAATTGTCAAAAAAAAAAAAATCGTCTGCGCATACTTTTATGTAGAAACATAAAGGACTTCGAGTTTATCCGCCGAAAACTGAATAGCTAAATTAAAACTTTAGAGTGAAAATAAAAACAAGTCATATTAAAAATAATTATTTCACAGTTAAAATCATGACTGCGGAGTCAATCTCATTTTGGTGTAAAAGAGTCGGATTCGGGAGCCGAAGTTATTTAATTAAAAGACTCGGAGTTGGAATCGGTCATTTCCCTTAGAGTTCACGACTCTGCCAATGTTTGCGGAGTCGGACTCAAATATCCAAGAATCGGAGTCAGTCATTTTTCCTCCGTGTATAAATTTTTGCCAAAGCTACGAAGTCAGAGTCGAAGTCGGGAAGTCGGAGTCCGACTAAGTGTCGGGCACAGGAGTCGGAGTCAAGTGCCCCAAAGTTCTTGGAGTCGGAGTCGGAAATATGTCGTCAAGATCTATTTCCAACAAAATTTGTTCGAACTAAATCCGCCTTCCAGTGCGGAATCTACATTGACTTACAGTTTCCCCGTAGGCGCTAATGTTAAGGGATTTGAACTGTTTAAAATTGAACGGAAAATTGTTCAAATCAAAAAGATATTTTATAAACATCTTTTTCATCATAAACTTTTTCATACTAACTTTGTTTGAAGCAAATTAGTCTCTAAGTTCGGAATTGCCTTGAATTACCCCGTAGGCGCTAATGTTAAATTTTTTTGAACTGTTCAGAATTGAACGAAAAATAGTTCAAATCAAAAAGTGAAATATAGGAATGAGGTGTCCTCGCCGAGATCTTTCGAACAAAAAAAAAATCGAATCGGACTATTAACCCAAAAGTTATTAGAGGGGGGTGGGGACAGACAGACATTTCCCCTCATCTCAACACCCTACTTTCCAAATTTTAATTTTTCGATATTAATTTAATTATTATTATTTTTTTTTCGCAATATTTCCAAGATGCATTAAGCCTTCTTTCATGCTTTTTCTTCTTTCTCTGACTTTTACTGGGAAAGTAGGCTAAAAAAAAATCGAAGCAAGTGGGATAGAAAACGAAGGAACTGAACAAAAAAGAAAATTAATTTGAATTCTGAAATTTTGAATTCAAATTATGTTTTTCGCAATCACGAACTGCGACAGGACCCACTCATTGGAGTTATTGTTTCTAGAAACGGCTCCTGCCCCCCCCCCCCCCCAAGCCTGCCTCTCCTCCTGGGCTGTTACGTGTGCATAGTTGTGTGTATGCACGTAGGCGTGTGTGAGTGTATGTGTGTGAAGTCGTGTGTGTATGTGTGTGAACGTGCGTGTGTGTAGGACATGGACGCCTCCGACCAGGAGATCGGATAGCTCAAAACCGGAGCAGCCGCGCCGCACAGTGGGGCAAGTGTACGGAGAGCTTGGACATTTCAGTAAAACCAATTTCTACTTAAAAATGTGATAATATTTTGTTATTTAAAATGTAAAGATAATCAAATACTAAGTCATTAGTGCAAAATAAAATATTTAATTAACATTTAAAAACAATTTTTAAAGAAATATGTAACAGTAATTTAGCCAATTTCCATTCCATCATCTTCAAGCAAATTCTTCACTTGTTGTGACATTTCGTGGTGCAAACTGCAAATCTTTGGACGCAAATTTGAGATAAGAGGATCAGAATTGATTAATAAATTATTAAAAACGTCTCTATTGTTATCTATTCTGGACGTTTTCCTTGAATGCAATTCCCTATACGATCGAAAATACTTATGGTTTGCCTCTTGAGCGTCTTCGGAGAGTTGACCGATTGGTACTATAGTATATTTAGCTATTTCGGGTCCGTGTATAAGTAATTTATGCACTATAACGGGCGTAAAATACCAACCATATAAATTCACATACATCTGAACTGTCTCTTTCGTATATATTTCAAATTTTTTAAATTTAATCGTGAATCCAGATGAAATAACTTGCAAAATCGTCGAAAATCGTTTTATCATGTCAAGATTTATATTATTCCGGTTATGGAAGCTGACAATTCTGCATTCGCAAAGAACTTTCGTGACGTATTTCCGTCGTTGGATGTTCCATGGCCTTGTTTTACATAATCTACCATCAACCCCAGCTTAAATTTAAAGTCGTTTTGTATTCTTGCCTTTCTTTGTTGTAAGAATTCTTTGTGGACAGGTGACTTCGCACTCCACTCCTTGAAGTCAGGCCTATAAGCAATGTGTATGAGACATTCAAAACAACGTATCCAACAATGCAGAGGTGATAAACCAAAACGAAAATCGTCTTCTTTAATGTCTTTTTTGTTCACCACACTTAAATTATTCATTTCTTTAGGTAAAGCGTCGCAAATATAACATCGCATCGAGGAAGTAGTTTCCGTTAAGTAGTTGCAAATTTTACCATCCACCATAGTTAAATGCAATTCATAATTTATGGTAATAACATGATCTTGATTTACGAGTATGTATGGCTGAAGGGTATCTATTTGCGATTGCACTTTTTCTACAAAATTTGTCGCTGTTTCTTTCGTTTCCTTTGCAAATTCGAAACTTATTGGTCGACAAAATTCAGTAGAAGAAGGCTTTTCATTGATCCAAACCACCATATCTTCACCTTTCTTGATAATTTTAAGGGTGACTACACTAATAATAAATACCGTTGAGACATCTATTTCAGTGCTAGAAGATTGTTTGTACTGCGACTGGTTGGAAGCACCGTCACATCCCCATTTTAATATCATAGTGAGGTTCTGAGGGGAGCTTTTTTCAATTTTATCAGATAACAATTTTATGAACCGGGAAGAAGTATGATCTAATAAATTTTTAAACCTGCGTTAACTCCGGAATCGGTAACTTTTACATTATCAGGATAGCACTCTTTTTTAGTAATTTGAATTTTTTTATAACTCGGATAAATGTTCCTGCCCAAATCTTTTGCATTTTTTCTGAGAGCATCACATTGAAACCTCGTAAGTTTAGCAGTTGCATACATGGCTAACATTTTTTCATTGTAACCAGGAATATTATTAGGTTTAGAGAGATTTTCACAAAATTATTTTATTGTTTTAATATGCTCGGGATGGTTTTGGATAAAATTAAAAATATGTACTGCCTCGTCGTCAGACCTGAGCTTTTTGTTTAAGACAAAATTAAACATTTCGTCAGAACAGTTTCTTAAATGTTCAGTTTTTCTGCGTTTTTGTCGATCGGACAAATGTTCAAACGATTTCGAGCGTAATGGAGGAGAAATACCTGTTGATGAACAAGGCACAAGTTCATAAATGAATCCTTCCAAAAAAGACAAATCCATATTCAGCCACTGTTCATTTTTCCTGAGAAACGGTTCCAAAGTTCTATTTGACGAAGACCACTTTGTTGATAAATAATTGCACCATTTTCTCAATTTATCTCTTAATTTCGTATTTGTCGTATTTGTAATCTCAGAACCAAGAGTGTCAATCCAGTTTTCCAGAGCCAGGTCGTAATCGGTAAAAGGAATAGAATTTGTCTTTAAAAAAATAAAAAGGTCACGGTTGGTTTTAAAACTCATCTTTCACCAGCAAGTTTATGGGGTCAAGCACCGATATCATTCAAGTTTGCTTACCAAAGCGAGCGTACACTAGAATTCGTATACACTAGAGCCATCGTAGAATTACATTGTTAAGTACAAAACTTTAGACTGCACAAAAAACGAATTTATAGATCACCGAATAGCAATAATTGATAAGCGAAATCTTTAGAACATAAACAACAACGCTAACTAATGCCAAGACATATTCGGAACTCCAGCGCTCGAATACGCTACCTTGCGGTGATTTACAAAACTGCAAAATGAAACTAAAACATTGCCACGTTGCGTTCCACGTGTGTCTGTTGACGTAAACACAGGCAGTTAGTTTCTGAGTATTTATTAACGCAATCGATGTGTCTTAGTTTGCTTTCAGCTACAGAAATTAGTTCGTCTCTTAGTAGTATTCTCGAGCTTCTCAAAATAATGTTAGTTTTCATTATTTCCTTAATAATTGGTGAAAGCGAAAATTCTGGATTAACAAACTTGGATAACGTTCTACAAGGTAAAAAATTTTATTGTTTTGTATGAATATGTAAGAATATGGGGTTTTTTTAAATCTTATATTAATTAAACTTACAATATTTTACAGCAGCATTTAGTTGGAATGGACAGTATGCAAAATATTTTCTTGAATATATTATCGTAGAACAAAATGAATAACCGAGAAAGAATTTACTTTATTCCTTTTATTCTCAGCTGAAAGGTTTCGCCAAATTTGTTTAGGGTTATAGTTTTAGTATAGTGCGAGCAAAGTAGCCTTGGCGAGATTTCGCGTTTTTAGTTAAACCATTTTTAATTTTTATCATGAGTGGAATAAAATGGTAGTAAGATTACAGAATTCGATAAGTGAAAAGAAATAATGGTCAATCAACTGAAAAGAAAACTACCACCATATATCCGTGAGAATTTTGTTGATGATTTGCATAACATGACACAATTAAATCGTAACTCAGAAATTAGAAAAATCGAAACAGAAAATTTTTAAATTAACCGATTCGGGAATTCGAGAGAAATAACTCAGCTACAAATGGAAAACAATAAGCGCTAGCCAAGCAAGGCAAAAAAGTATCATCTTCTTTCGATAACAATTTGTAATGTCATATTGAATTTTCTAGCATTAATTGTTATTCTTGTCAGGGCACAATTATTATTTAGTTTTATCAAGAATTGATAAATGTCGAATTCAACATTGTGGAAATGGCTGCTTAGAACTACGAACTACGTAGTTTGCATTAATCTTTGACGTTTAGTAATGCTTCTTGAATTCTCATTTCTTTCTACGTGAGCCAGAATATCCACAAGACTTTGAAAATTAATTTTAAAAGAATAAAGCGAAAAAAGCATACGTACGAACAAAAATCACAACACTTTTAGCATTTTCTTCGTTACCATGTGCGTTTGTTTTAGTTTTTAAGTTTATTTTGGATAAATCTGGTGAAATATTTAAATTAAAAAGTGTTTACTTTTGTTTGTTAGACAACTTGCTGGACTAAAATCAAAGGTAAATCGCTTTTAATGCTCTAAAAAGTAAATAGCTTGCTGTAAGTTCTCCTAATATGGAATGTAATAAAAGAAATTAGATGTTTATTAAGGACAAACGTTTGCTTTTTGAAGAAAAACACTTTTCTTGATATACATGTATAATATTTTGATCTTTTCAAAATATGCCTACTCCTTGTTTTCATTTTTACTCATTTTGTGATGTGTTTGTTATTGCGTACATACAATTTATGAGAAGTATTTTTGGGATATTATTGTGTCTTTTTCGTCTGCTGTCACTTATAACTCAAAATGGTACCATTTTTTGTAGTCCCCGAAATAAGCAAACGAAACCATGCTTCTAAGCATCTCATATGATTTTGTCCCACAGTCGACAAATGACACAATGAAACTGATTCCTCGAAGTATTTAATTGAAATAATTTGCAATAAAAAGTAAACAAACTGAAAACTGTAAACAATAAACATGTTTACTTGATTAAAGTGAAAAACCCAACGTAAATAATACGTTTCGTGCAACGTTCATTTCGTATTTGTTTCGTCGTCCTCTTAGTAAAATATTTACTTATCTTTAATTTTTAATATCTTTTGAATAGGCAGGTTTAGTCAAAAACTGAAACCGGATTATGAAAGCTGAAACTCTCTACAATGCTTGGGATATAATAGTTTTGTTAGCGTTTGTTAGCGATTTTCGTAATTGAAAAATGCATTCAAAATACTTTGAAAATTATCTCCAAAATTTTCGTATTTTCTAAGAAACTTTTCTGGGTGTTTTTCTTATTTTTTAGGAGTGCATAAAGCCCAGCACATCACACTATTAAATTTGAACAGTTTTTAAACAAGTTATCTACTGTTTACTAAATTGTCTTCTAACGAAGTAGCTAGTTAATTCTTCGAATTCAAGGTATTATCTTCGGGTAAAATTGTTAAAAACTAGTAAGATTAGTGGGCATATGTTCTTAGTTTATCAATACAACAGTAAAAATGCAAAACTAAATGGTTTAATTTTCCGCCCAATGTCCAAAATTAACATTAGGCTGCCCCACTGTGCGCCGCCAGCAGAGGACGGTGGGCGGTGGTGCTGCAGCGGCTTCTGGTCCAAGTTGAAAAAGGCACGGACACCAAAAACGGTCAAATGAGAACAATAAGCAATCGTGATTGTTCAAAAAAATACTAGCCTAAAAAACCGAAGACACTTTGAAAGATCGCACAGATTAAGTAAAATTTAAAAAACATGTGTTTCTTGAAAAAAACATTTCACATATTTTTGTTTGTTTATTTATTTATTTATGCTTTTTTTTAATTTTTGAAGTAAACACAACGAAAACAATTACTTTAATCCAAAAATTTTTAACTGCAGTGATTTAAAAAAAAAGTTACTCCTTACGAAAGTAGTTCAACTTTAAATTGTAAAAACACTCAGAGCATCGGTAGTTATTTTCTCATAAATCTCCGGGTTTTTTTTCTCAGTCATATGATGAAAAACATCACACAAATCTTTCACTCTTACCATTAAGCAAGAGAAAGTCATTGCCTAAAAAAAGCACCATCTTATAGCTGAATATTTTATAGATAATAAAGCAGCTGGAATACATATTATGTCCTTCGATTTCTTATGCGCATAAAAACTTTCTTTTCTTATTAAAAGAAGAACTGAAATCCATTTTTTTTTCTTTTAGGGAAAAGAATAAATAATCTGTGGCACCATATTTTCTTCTCCGTTAGGCAGAGAAATTGCATTTCAAGTTACTTTTTTTTTCTCGCTCTCTTTTTAAAGCATGTTTCTTTTTTCAACAGAAGTCTTATCCTCCCATTTTACTGAGTGAAGTATTTCTTTTTATCTCCTTTAAATATTCTAATTATTCCGAGAACTTCACCAAGACTTTTTTTCATTATAAATAAGAAAGTTTTTTGTGTTCCGGAAGTTTTAATAATTTCATTTTCTTCTTCGCTGGCAGTTTCTTTTTCAATTTTTATGCAAATTAGGGAAACTTTTGAAGCTTGAAAAATGTGAACGCTTTTGTAGTTTCTTACTTACAACGTTTTATTAAAATTTACGAACATGTTGTTCGGATAACAAGTAATGTTTATGGGCTAAGTAAATCCATTGTAAATGTATGAACCGAAATGCCGTTTGACTTGTTACTTGTGCTTTCAATGCTTCAATTAATACTCAGTTCAATGCAATTAGCAGCAAGTAAAATCAGACGAAAACTATTTAAAGTTAAGCTCTTTTTAGAATGCCTTTTTGCGATATGAAGGGATGTTAATAAACTTAACACCGAAAGAGCTTCACGAACATCCTGATTTGCTTTGTGTTTTCATAAATGACATTACTATTTATTTTAATTCCTCGTTTAAGTTTAAATAGGGATGGATACAGACTACCAGTTAAGGGGGGGGCGGGTAATTCTGAAGAAAGACCGCCCCCTCCCCCATGAATGAACTTTTTTTTGGGGGGGGGGGGTACAAAAAATTTCAGAAACTGCTTGAGTTTCAAGAAAAGACACTGGTTTCAACACTATTATGTATATGTGTTTGTGTTCCTTTTAATGAAATATTTATTCCATTTAAATTATTTTTAATGATTTGTACCATATACTATTTGAATAATTTAGTAGCATATTCAATGCGCTTACCCAAACGTTTGCCTTTTTTTTCTTTTTAATTTACCCCCAAAAAGCTATGTAATACGGTCCACACGTAAAAAAAATTAGGCCACAAATTGTTTTAAACGGGAAACACACCACGCTAAAATAGCACAAAAGAATTATTTCATTTACTTACCCAACTTTAGTTAAAAACTGTCTGTTCTTAAATTTTAATAAAAAATGGTCCTAATTAACAAATATATATATATATATATATATATAAAAATTTTAAAAAATCATCATATAACTTTCTTTGCAATATGTGACATTTAATGTAAAAAAATTACATCCCTTCCCCGAGTAAAAATAAAAGTTATGTTCAGACTTACAAACTCATGATTACTGTATGTATCTGCGAAATAATTCATGGTAAAAAAATTAGTAATGAGGAATATCGGGCATTAGTGCTAAAATAATTTCCTGTATGAATATACGATGGAAGAAAAAAAATTACAACGCGGAGAAAAAGAAACTCTTGATTCGTAAATTTTACCTAGCTTTATTCCTCATTATTTCAAGTACAAACTCAGTGATTTAAAGTTTTCATGGCTTATACAAAAATCTGATGAATGAATAAGAAATCCGCGTCATCAGCTGTCATGTAGATAAAGCTTGACCTGCTAATAAAAGTTCGTGAAATCGCTACACTTACTCTGAAAAGATTAAAAATGTAATTACTCTCATTTTTTTTACGCTTCTCATCCCTTACGAACATAACTTGACATTTATTCAACGGTTCATGCACGGATGCTATTTTTGATTTCAGTTATTAAACGTTATTTCCATAAAAGTAATAACAGTTACGTTCGAGTAATATTTGCCTTAATGTTTGGTTTATTTTGCCCGTGCATACTGATTTAGACATTAATGAAATTATTTGTGGACTGTAAAAGCCAAATAAAATCTTGCAGTTTTTGGAATGACAATCGTTGGAAATATTTTTGGTAGAAATAAGATAAGAAACGAAGATTTATACATTATAGTTGTATAGAAATTGTGAAGCCCTGGACATTATTAAATTCACTAAAGTACCGAGGATAAAATGGTCTGGAAACACAGTTAGGACAAATGAAAATGTAGCTACCAGGACCCGATTTAGATATGTTGGGATAGAAAGCCCGACACATTTAGATGGGCCCCTTGAATTGTGTAACTGAAGAAAATATTGTGTGAGCTCAATCGTACCTTCGTTTCTCATTGCATATGCATGGCAATGACTGCAGTACCAGGATGTAAACATGTGGTACTCATTCTTTATTTCACTCAGATCACATACAAATCACGATCCACAACCTAAATGTTTTTGAAAATAAAGCTTAAAATTTTTGTTTCTGCTTTAATTGCAGTTTTAAAGGGGTTGCAAAAGTTAGAACTGGTTTAATAAAATTTGGCCTAACTGTGATACTGTGTTCTCCCGTAACAAATGTGAGAAGTGAATAAATCTGATTAAACAAATAACCACTCTTATTCGCTGAGAATTACAGAGAAAACATATGAGACAACGAGAAGCAAAGAGACGTTAGTGCCAAAATTGAAAATTTCGAAATAATCAGTACAAATAATAGGATAACCTCTCCTCTGTTTTTAGGACAAGAGATGGTACTAGTAGCTCTGGTGGGTGTTGCTCTACAGCACGATTTAGAGGGGGAAAAAACAGTCATGGGACTGCCAACATAAGTGACATCTTATGTTGGTAGCCAACATAAGATGTCACTGCCACTGATGTTGTTGCCAACATAAGTGACATCTTAAAAAATACAAAAGAAATTTGGCATGTTTGTATGTGCACGCGCGGTATGTGTTTAATTTTCATTTAAAATTAATTGTAGTTTTAAAAATTAACGTTTTATAGATTCAACATATGAGCTGCAGTCTAGTTTTTACGTTTATCATCTATGCGAGCATCAATTATATACATTTTGGTTGGTCTATTTCAGTTCGTTTATAAAATAAGTACTGAAATATTAGAAAATAAATTCTTAGTTTGTGTTATTCAGTTTTCCATGCAGAAAAATAATAAACAATACACATACTGAACTTTCCACGCAATCAACCTACTGCACTAACCCTCTCTAGCTGACTGGTCGAAAAGAGCAGATACGCCGAACGCCGCGATTTTGCCCAGCATGCCGGGAAGTTCAAATTTTGACCGGTACCAATCCGACGAAAAATCTGACCGATCCTCGGAGATTTTTGCTTGTCCACTTAAAAAAAAAATCTTCCTTACTCAAAAAAGGAAAAAAAAAAACCAAAATAATATTAATAATATCTTTTAATAATAATATCCGTTTTTTTTTAACATCTTTTACGCGAATTTTGTGATTAATTTTCGTAATTTTCTGTCAATATGAATTACTTACTATTGATTATTACAATAATGACTTTTCCTATTTTTTAACTATTTAATTTTTCGTAGCTATTTTTTAACACTAAGTAAAGTTTTACTTAGAATGAGCTAAAATGAATTTATGCATTTATTAATTCATTTTGTACTATTGCTATTTTGTAAAAAAAAAAGGAAAAAAGAAACTCTCCGCAGTTTTCAAAATGTTTGACGGACGCCGAGTCGAAAGTTTTTTTTTTTTTGTGTGTGTGTGTGTGTGTTTTTTTTTTTTGCAAAAAGAAAGAAAAAAGAAGATGAAGAAGAAAGAAGGGGTAAAAACTACACCAGTCCGAAAAAAGAAAAAACTCACATGTTTTTAATAGTCCTCTAATGCAAGGTTTTTTTCCCCCTCTCTCTCTTAAAAAAAAAAAAAAAAAAAAAAAAAAACATGATCGGTCCACCAATTTGTGTTGAAAAGCACTTGCCAGTTCGTGGATCAAAAGGTAGAGAAAGGCCGACATAAGTAATTTGCACTTTGTCACTTTCTGAAAACGAACTTTTCATTTAACATTCCTAAAAAATCCACTTTCAAAGTTTTCGAGCTGAAGTAAATTGTTCGCTAATGATAAAGTTATTTAACAAACTATAGATCATTTGATGAAAACTGCGTTAAAGTTTTCCAGAGTTATTGGGACAGAGCCAAATCGAGAATTTACGACTTTCAAACGACGGAACAAAGGTTCCATATGAGATTGGAATATGTCAAAATGAAAGGAATGATATATTTTGTTCATAAATTTTCTCTCATTGATAACGATAATTCAAAATGAATAGGCAAATAGAAAGAATGAAAAATTGAGTATTTCATGTTAACTGAATATTTATTGCTCTACAGCATTTATGGAACATCCCATTTCACTGTTTTGTTTATTCAAAGGTATATTTTTCCATCAAATTATTAATATAATTATTTAAGAACATTGCAAAAATATTGTTTGGAGATACATTTTTTTTGCAATTATAGGTAAATTTTCTTTTTCCTTTTTATTTTCAAACATATTGGTTTAATTCAAAAATTGTACTATAGGTTTTTTTTGTCAGAATTACTTACTCAATTTCTCGGTACATAAATTTCGATGCTATTTAGGTACTTTTTCCCGCATTTCTTGGGCTTGCTTTTGCTAAACATTTACGATCGAATCGCCGGAATATTGAGGGGACAGGCATTCAGAATTTCAAAGAAAAGTTTTCAAAAAGTAATTATGTTTATTAATTTTAATGAAGTAATGAAAAATAACCAAATTTTCTGCATTGATGCAATAGCGTTTGTACTGAAAAATAAAAAATAAATAAAATAAAATAACTAAAAAGAAACAAATGTTTACAAGGAGAAAGTCTTAAAATTTTGTATTCGCATTTCTAGAGTTTGGAGGCGCCACCTTGCAATGATTTAAAAAACTAGAAAAGACGTAAAACATTTCAATTTGGCGTGGACAAGGCAGATGTCTTATTCGACCGGTGTGAATGGGTGAGTTTTTGTTTTGCCTCTTTTAGCAGCTATTGGCCAAAGATTACAACGCCTCCTGTAGTATATATTTGAAATGCGAAACAGAAATCAACTACTGATTTAAACTTTCAAGGAGAGCATTCGGGAGAAAAAATAGAATATTTAACATTGGCCTCCCATTTTCATTGAAAAGTAAAGTTTTTGATCAGTGTTTTTTTGCCTGCATGAACTTTTTGCATCAGAAACGTGGACATTAACCAATAACGAGCTAAACTGAGAAAGCTTTAAGTAGACCAAAAAAGCAAGGGAAGAATCATGCTACGATTTTTCTGAAGAAACAGAAAGCGCAACATATGAATTAGGGATCATTCACTGTTTTTTTCCCGCTCTCTCGATTGAATGAGATAAAATTCTTTCTTATCAAATGACTGTCATTAACAATGTTCAGTTACTCTGTATTTTCCTTTGTTTTTCTTATCAGTTTAGAACTAGCCAGCGCGCAGCGAACTTTGCATGATAACCAAGCACATTACGATTATCCAAGGTCGGAAGCCATTTATTTTTGTTATATAGAGGAATGATTAATTTAGTAAATGTGCTTTTGAACTAAAATAAACACATCTTTCGATTGTTTCCCTTTTTGTGTAGATGATATTTTTTTATATTTTTATAATTACATTTGCGGAGCTAAAAATTTAGTGAAACTTCTCTGGCGTCACTCTACTGGCGGTTTTTAAGCCATTAATGTTACCCTGACAGATAATTCTCCCCTAGTGCCTATTAAATTCAAAAAAGTTGAAGCATTTTCTCACCTTTATCTTTACAAACTCAAAAATAACGACAACTAGTGAAATAATGAAGATTAAACAAAGCAGAAAACTTTTCCTTTGGGACGCAAAAGAAATTATATTCCGAGATTTGAATAGCTTAAAACAATGACCCCTCGTCCTGCTTTCGGTGCAAAAATTTAATCCATTAACATCTTTTTGATAAATTTAAGCAACTGAATCATGTCTTCTCTGATCCTCCTTTGCTCCAGGCTATACATATTAAGCCTATTAAGTCTGGTATCATAATCTAAATCTGAAAGTCCCCTTACTGATCTAGTTACCCTTCTTTGAACCCTTTCCAATGCACAAATATCTTTCCTCAGATAAGGTGACCAAAACTGCACAGCATACTCCAAATGGGGTCTTACTAAACTCCTATATAAAGGCAGAAGAACCTTCTTAGATTTGTTTGAAATAGATCTTTTGATAAACCCAAGCATTCTGTTGGCTTTGTTACTTGCAATGCTGCACTGTTGACTAAATTTGAAGTCCTGATTTATTGAGATACTCAGATCAATAACATTTTCTGCCTGACTAATGATTGAACCCTGTAAACGATAACTCTTACGCTTATTTCCATGACCTAAGTGTAGCACTTGACATTTCCCTACATTAACTGTCATGTAGTTCTTTCAATCTGTTTTATAATTAAATTCTCTTCTTTCAGCCTTTTAAAAACGTGAACTAACTTTTAACAGAGAATAAAATGTGATATAATGTAACAGGTAACATATATAAATAGATTATTTAAAAAATATGTGTTCCTTAAATTATTTCCTGTGAGATAATTATCTCGAAACGCTTCAAGTTTACAGAGACATTCCATTTAGGAAGATACAAGGAGGCGAGAGAGAGAAAATTCTATCTCTTTATAATTCGCGATAAAAAAAAAAAAAAAAAAACAGTAAAACATTCTCATAAAAGTCCGCAGATAACAATTTGCCGCATGTCAATTTTCGCTTTGAAATATTTGTTCTTATAAAAAAGGCTAAGCGAATAAAAACGCCGTTCCCGCACATAATAAATACAAAATTGTGTCCATCGTCTTCAAACAATTTTTTTCCGTCCCCTTTTCGCTTTTCTTTTTCGTTCATAGATTGTCATAAACCTTTTTCTTTCAATTTTCCGTTTCGTTCTCTTTTCATTTTTCGTCAGATCTGTCTAGCGTTCGTCCTTTTTGCTTTAACTTGTGACAATGAACAATGATAATTTTTTTGAATGCATTTCTAGGGCCTCATTTTATGTTAGGGCACATTGTAAAATTCTCGCTGAACAGAGCACTCCAGAATTGTATTCAAACAATGTTTAATTAAGCGTACGAAATTGATTTTTTTTTCACTTATTTTGTTATAGTTTGGGAACAAAGAAGAATTCTTTGAACAGGAACTAGACTTGTTTTTGTTTCGAACTCTGTACAGTAAAAATGGCAGCAGACGCGAAATGTTTCAAATACAAGTTTCTTCTATTACTCAATTCACTTAAAAATTTCATTGTAGCTTTTGTTTTTGAACGAAGAATAATACAGTATTCTTTACCATAATTTAGTAGTAAGTTTTAAAAAATGAATTTATTGCAGCTATTTCACAGAAACGAAACATCTGTTGCCTGTGAAACAGCTACAGTAAATACGTTCAGTTAAAACGTAAATAAAGATTACAGATGTGATGAAAAAGAACGAAAGAAGTAAACGATGAATGAACGAAGAAATGATGAAACAGTGAAAAAAATCTACAATCCAAATTCAAAATAGTAGAATTGCAGGAAATTTCTGTCATGTATCTGCATTTAATCGTAATCGCTTTCTACCACTGTAACGGTAACCGCTCCTTGACTGATATGCTCGTTGTTTACATCATCCATCATGCCGTGCTTTTCAATGTAGTACCAATAAACATAATCTGGTTTAATCACATCTATTTCTTTATTCCATAACCATATAAATTCATCAACATATTTAGCATGGTGTCTGAAGTATTTCGAACGCATATTTTTCCGGAATGTTTTTTATATTATTCGTTGTTTTGACTTACTAGCATCTATACAGCATGGCCCATCAATTTCTCCAGATGGAAACGTTTGTTCCAGGTGACAACCCAGCAGAGGCATGGAACGACTTGAGACAAAAGTATGAACTTTTCGAAACTGCCGTCAAATACAATAAAGAAGATGACGAAACGCGTATCGCGTTGTTGCTCAGCGTGATTGATAAATCATCCTACAAGGACTACCTAACGTTTGACTTTCCCGCCCTTGCAACAGGGCAGACCAGAACCGTTAAACACGTTTTGGACAAATTCGACGAACATTACAAACCTTATCGTAATGTTACTTTGCAACATTTGTGTTTAACAACATGCAACAGAAGCCTGGACAAAACTTTGATTCCTTCGTAACCGAAATTAAGTTGCAAGCTGATCAGTTTGAATTCGATGCTGCTTTATGATCGAAACATTAAAAACCGTATCATCCAAGGGTTACGCGATGATGTTTTGCGCGAACGCAAAACCTGAAAAGAGAACCTGACCTGTGATTAAAGAAAACTGTTGAGATATGTAAGTCAGCTGAACTGTCAAAATTACATTCTCTTGCAATGTCTCAGCCATCATCATCTATTCAAGTTGATGCAATTAGCCGTCAAAAATTCAAGAAATTTCAGGATCAAAGAAACTCAGGCAAACATCAAATCAGCAGAAAACAAACTCCTACAAACAAAAATTCATCATCATCTCTGCAACTGCAACGTAAGCGACTATGCTCCAGGTGTGGATGTTAACATGCACCCAGAAATTGCCCAGCCTTTGGGAAAACCTGCCGTAATTGCCAAATGCAAAACCACTTTCCAAGTGTTTGTAGACAACCGAGAAAACCAAAACAACATCAAGTTTCTGCAATCGGTTGCAACCCCAACACAGTTTGCCAAATAAATATGCTTCCTTTTAATTCATTTAAGTATCTGAAAAATTCTCCAGCACTTCTGCCAACATCCCTTCAATTGTGCACCCATACTTTAATTAACCTTTAAGTACAAATTATTGATGCTAAAATGTAAAATAAGTCAAGTTTTTTTTTTTTAAGTTTAAGAAAGACATTTCATTGTTCGGACAATATTGATTATTAATCTTTAAATAAACACTTGCTTTTAATCAACAATTATTTTTTATCACAATTAGACCTTTAACAAATACTTGTCTCGAAACAATGTTCATCTCGAAATCATCATCGTTTAACATCGTCGTGTTCATATCGGAACAACTTGCCCCACCCGCAACTAGCCCCATGGAGGGGCAAGTTGTTCCTTCTCGACTTTTGGTACTATAAAATTAATTTAAAAAAAATCGTACGAAATACTACACGAAAAACAGTTGCTACATCATAGGGGCAAAAATTACTCTATTTTAATTTGAGAATAATAATTCTGGAACTACGTTTTCATAACAAATTTTGAGTTTGTTTAAAAAACGGAACTTCTAGCCCCGCTCTCCCCTACCTTCGGTTTTACTTTGGGGACCGGCGATTAAAACTCCAGTTTATGCAGACGTCTGAATTTAGTTGGCTCTAACTCGCCAACTCCAGATTCTTTCCAACGTTTACTAATGTAAATAACAGTTTTAATGCGATTAATTTGAACGATTTGTTTATCTGTAGCAGTTATAACTAGCTTTAACCACATTTACTTCTGTTACTTACGCGGTTCGGTTAAACTCTTTTCCCAGCTTGTTCCCCTTCCTGAAGGATCTAATGCTCACTTTACAGGAGGGGGAAAACTTAGTATGTTTATTCCAGATTCATACCGAATAGATAAAAACAATTTCCAGTTTGCCATCAATTACTTCCCGAATCCATTTTTATTATAACTCCTCAAACACTGGTCTGATCGAGTTTAGCAAAGAAAAATAGCCAAGTTACTTTCCTCGCATCTTTGGACTGAAGAAAGTGCTCTTTGAAAGTATGAAATGTGTGTACGACAAACATCAAACAATTCAAACTCGGAAAAAAGTTGACATGGTAGTGAACTTAGATGGAAGGGATGTTTCTACATAGCCGTTTTCTGATGATTCACAATAACAATATATATATGTGGGACGCCGAGCTACTGGTAATAACTATGAAAATGCTGGTATTCACTTATAAAACCACTCATTGATGACATCATTTTAGCTACTAAACATTTAATGATAACTAAACTACACATAACTAATATTTACAAAAATGATTACAATGCAGAAGTGCAGCCGTCTTGCTGCTCGTCTTTACACCATGTCTTACGTCTTTCGTCTCCTCAAAGTTATTCACTAATCAAAAAGTTTTACCGCCCTTGGCGCTATTCGTTTTGTCGCCGGACTCTACGTCGTCATCTCTTGGCGAGTTTTACATACAAGAAAGCTAAAATGTATGAAGGGCTGAAAGGGCTGTGCAAGTGTACCAGGGTGTACCAGAGTCGGCACCACAAGTTCGGCCGTCCTGCACTCGACTGGACCTCCAGGCGAACCTGAAAATATAGTAAGCAAAAAAACAAAAACAAAACAACAATTAAACTAAAATTAAATTGGTTGCAAAAGTTTTTCGTCTTCAAAAGTTCAGTCTTTGATTTGCTCGTCTTAAAATTTTTCGTCTTCACAAAAATGTTCGTCTGCAAATGAAAACTGTCCGTCTTTAAAAATATTTCGTCTTTAAAATTTTTTCTTCGTCCTCGTCTTTGAAAAAAATTCGTCTTCGTCTTTAAAAAAAAATATAGTCTTCGTCTTAAAAAATATCGTCTTCGTCTTAAAAAATATCGTCTTCGTCTTAAAAAATATCGTCTTCGTCTTTAAAAAAATATCGTCTTCGTCTTTAAAAAAAAAAAAAAAAGAACTTCGTCGTCGTGCGTTTCGTCTTTTATCATTTGCTTCGTCTTTCTTTCGTCATTTGTGTTTTCTTTCATCTTTTTCGTCTTCTTTTGGTATTCGTTTTTCGTCTTTAAATTGAAAGTATGGACAGTTGGTTACAAAAAGTCGGTGTTCTTTTCTTCTATTTTTTACACTTCTTTGCTTCTTTTAATCTTTTTTTTTTTTAATTAACATTCCGAAAAGTTGTTCCATGGTTTAAGGAATTCTGCGCATGTTGATGTGCAGTTTGGTCCTTCGTGAGTTCCTTCTTTGATGACATCAAACGTATTTCCTCCTTTCACCTTCGTTATTCTGTACGGGCCTAGGTACTTCGGTTTAAGTTTTAGGTGAGGTCCAAATTGCGTTCTTTTGATGGCGACCAAATCGTTAACTTCGTAAGGCTTCGGTTTTTTCCTTCGTAAATTGTATGTCTTCTTGTTTTCTTCCTGAATTTTAAAAATTTGTTCCTTTGCATGTTTTCTCATATCTTCTCTTTGGGCTTCAAAACTGGCTTGAAATTCAACTTCAATCATTTCTTTCAGCTTTTCAAGTCCTGCAACCTTCATCTTCGTTCCAAAAAGTAATTCAAATGGAGTTTTATCAATGCTTCTTTGATATGTTGAGTTAATGGCTTGTTGCAGTTTATTCGTGTGCTTGTACCATTGAGCAGGGTTTTCCAAGGACAATTTAGAAAGAATTGCAATAATTGTTTGATTAATTCGTTCGACTTGGCCATTTGCTCTTGGTAATCCTGTCGTTATAAAATGATGATTAATGCCCTCTTTTGCGCAGTAATCAGCAAATTCGTTAGAAGTAAATGCTGGTCCTTTATCCGAGATTATTTGTGAAGGGTTTCCAAATACAGTCTTTTGAAGCTCTAATTTGGATATGGTTTCAGCAGACGTTGTTGTTTTTGTTGGGTAGATCCATACAAACTTAGTAAAGGCGTCAACTACAACAAAAATGTGTTTGTAATTTTTGTTAGTACTCTCTAAGGGTCCAATGTGGTCAACATGATACGTTTTCAATGGAACGTCTTCTTTATGCAGTGGATGCAAAAGACCTTCTTTTTTTCCCTTTTTATGGTTCAGAAGTATACAATGGACACAATTTCCTATTATTTTTTCTATTTTCTGTCTTAGTTTTGGGATAAAATAATATTCTTCTATTTCCTTTTCAGTATACTTGATACCTGAGTGACTTTTCTCGTGCGCATTTCTTATTATCTCTGTTTGCATATTCTCTGGCACAACCACTAATTCTTTACCTTCAACAAATTTACATAATATTCCATTTCTATCACAATAATCTTCATAATCTGAAATTTTAAGTAATTCCTTAATAGTTTTAATTTCAGTATCTTTATCTTGAGCTGATTTCAGCTGTGGCAACAAATTATCGACTGAAATGCAAAACACGTCGATAGGGGAGCGGCTGAGAGCGTCAACATGTGGCATCTTGCTTCCAGGACGATGTTCAATGTCATAATTAAATTCCTGTAGTAACAAAGCCCAACGAGCTACACGGGTACATAAGTCTCGTTTTGACAACGTTTTCTCAAACGCGGCGCAATCGGTTACAATTTTGAAATGGATACCCAAAAGGTAAACACGGAACTTCTTTATCCCTTCGATGACGGCTAGGGCCTCAAGTCCATAACTAGAATATTTCTTTTCGGCATCAGTCGTTTTTCTACTCATGAAATAGGTTGGATGAAAATTCTTTTCATTTGGGGGTTTTTGCATCAAAATTGCAGAATACCCTTCTAGGCTAGCGTCCGTATGAAGTTCAGTCTCAAATTTAGGGTTGTAGATTCCCAAAACAGGTGTGTCAGCTAACAACATTTTTAATTGGTTGAACGCATGTTTTTCTTCGACTCCAAAATGAAATTTTCGATCCTTTTTCAAGAGATCGCTTAACGGCCTAGCTATTATGGAATATTTCGGGATAAACTTCCTAAAATATCCTGTTAAACCTAAAAAGCTTTGAACCTTTTTCAAATTAGTCGGCTCTGGAAAATTAAGAACTGCTTTAGTTTTTAAAGTAGATGGGAAAATATTTCCACCCTCGATTACATGTCCTAAAAAATCAATACGTTTTTTCAAGAAATGGGACTTCTTAAAATTGACTTCAAGTCCGTATTCGCTTGCAGTTTTTAAGACCAGTTCAAGCCGTTCAATACCTTCTTCGGGAGAGGAAGACAAAATGATTATATCATCCATATAAGGCAAAACAATACCCTTATTAATTAATTCTCGAAAAATAGTGTTGATATATCTTGTAAAGACCGCCGGAGAGTTACATAATCCGAAAGGGACTTGGCAAAATTGGTATTGTCCTTCATGAGTTACAAATGACGTATATCTTCTGCTCTCTTCACTTACATTTACATGAAAAAAAGCGTTTTTGAGGTCAATAGTACTAAAAATATTGGAGCCCTGCAGTCTATCCAAAATATCTTCAATTAGTGGAAGAGGAAATCTATCTTTTACTATAACCTTATTTAGTTTTCTATAATCAATGCATACGCGCGGTGTCCCATCTTTCTTTTTTACAATAACCACTGGACTGCAATACTCAGAGGAACTGGGTTCCACTACACCTTCTTTTAACCATTCGGCAACCTGAGCTTCGACGATCATTTTTTCTGAGAATGCCAACCTACGGGGATGATGAGATATAGGTACGTCATTTTTTACCAAAATTTTTAACTCAACATTAGTGGTTTTAATTTTTTGAGGCACATAGTTGGAAATCAATGTATTTACTTTAGATCTTAAATCATGAGGAATATCAGGGGAAATATTCATTTCAACTTCTTCAGCACATACATTAATTGGCAAGACAGATAAAACATCATAATGTTCTGCATCTTTGGGTTTAGCTTGAATCGTAACACCATTATCATCAATTATTGTTATTCCTTGCATCAAAACATTTAGTCCGATAATTACATCGCAAGCCATTATTTCGTTATTCACCACAACTACATCTGCTTTACATTTAAAATTGTCAATTTGAATATCACTCTCAAAAACTCCAACTGGTTTTACTTGACATTTACCGAATCCTGACAAAACAGTATTTAAAGGAAGTAATTGAAATCGCTTACCAAGAGAATTCAATTTCTTAAAAACTGATTCCCGAATTAATGTGGCTTGTGACCCTGAATCGACAATAGCATTTTTTACCACTGAGTTACCAATTTTTACTTCTTTATTTAAATTTCTCTTCTTTGGAACATTTAAATGAGCAACGTCTGGTTTCTTATTAGGGCAATTAGAAGCTTTGTGTCCAAAATTTTCGCAGTGAAAACATTTAAGCCCCTTATCCTTGTGTACACAATTTTTCGAAATGTGGTTTTTCAAACCGCAATTGTAACAAATTTTTTCTCTGTAGTTTTCGTTGTTGGTGTTATATCGCGTCTTCTCATTATTTTGTTCATAGTGTATCTTATTTTTATTGTTTAAATCTCTTTTGAAATTGGAAGTATACCCACTCTTTTTTAAGCGATCATCATTTGACATTTTTTGCTTGGTTCTGTCGAAAGGTTTCTCATTTCTAGCCAAATCATTTTTCATTACTTCGTATACTTTGAGTTTTTCTTTAAAATCATTTATATCGCGCGCTCCATAAAGAATTGTTTTATTTTTCGGTTTATCTTGAATTCCCTTTATTACATAACTGATAAGAGATATGTCATCAATACGTCCAGAAAGAGCCAATTGTTTCATCTTTAAAAAATATTCTTGCGTAGTCTCAGAATGTCGCATTTTACGCTCGCTCATTAAACTATGAAGCGAAGCCGAATTAACTTGTGTGGAATATTCGCTGATTAGCGCTTTCTTTAATTTTTCATAAGAATTAATATTTTGTTCGGTGTTGATAAATAATGCGGCATTTCCTCCAAAACAGCGTTTAGCAAAAATAAATTTTTGAACTTCAGTAAGGTTATATAACTTAGAAACACTTTCAAAAGTTTCTACCCAAGAAGAAATGTTCTCATGCGGTTCTGCATTAAATTTCGGCAGGGAGTGTTCAATATCAGAATAATGTAAAAGATAGCTCGTAGCCAAAACATTGCTTGAATCAGAATAATTAACTACAGGCGACGGTGCTACTTTGTTTTCAATTCCAACAGATAAATCGTCACTAATAACTTCCTCGTTCTGACCGGACTGCTGATGATCCGAGAATGAGTCATCTTCTGACTGGGAAGGTTCCGAGATCTTTGACAGGGCAGTAATATCTGTCAGAAAGGAGAGAATGTTTTTTGCCAACTCAGATTTATTTCCTTCCAAGGGAATGTTCAAAAAATTTGCAATAGTTATTATTTCGTTAAGAGAAAAGTTTTTTCAATGTCTTTTAATTTATTTTTGAATTCATCTGATTCTGGGTTGTATTCAAATCCCGTAAAATTTCTTAAGCGCTTTCTATTGGAACTATCCCCGTTATCAGAAAATATAAAACGGTGGAGAAGCACTATTTTTTCTCGCTTAAAGTTTCTGAGCGCAAAGTCAATGTTTTTAATCTCTTTCAACTGCATATTTGAAGAAAATAAATTCACTCACCCCTTTTCCGGATGCTTGAAATCAGATTATCCAACAGAGAATTTCAGATAGTTCACAAGGCACAGTCACATTTCACTCAGTTCTTTCTCTCTCTTTTTTTTTCGGAAACAGTATCAATTAGTTTTCCGGTTAATCACACTTGCAAACATTATACTCCAAAAGAATTTTGGTGTAGGCGTTCCTCATATCGATCCTTAATCCCACTTCTGAATTTTTTGTGGGACGCCGAGCTACTGGTAATAACTATGAAAATGCTGGTATTCACTTATAAAACCACTCATTGATGACATCATTTTAGCTACTAAACATTTAATGATAACTAAACTACACATAACTAATATTTACAAAAATGATTACAATGCAGAAGTGCAGCCGTCTTGCTGCTCGTCTTTACACCATGTCTTACGTCTTTCGTCTCCTCAAAGTTATTCACTAATCAAAAAGTTTTACCGCCCTTGGCGCTATTCGTTTTGTCGCCGGACTCTACGTCGTCATCTCTTGGCGAGTTTTACATACAAGAAAGCTAAAATGTATGAAGGGCTGAAAGGGCTGTGCAAGTGTACCAGGGTGTACCAGAGTCGGCACCACATATATATAAACTGAATCGAAAGATTTCCCTCCGCCTCTATTATAAATCCGATCATGGACGACAGATTCCGTCTGCCACATTTCACATTTCTTCTTCAAATTTTTCAAAGTTGTCGGATATTCAGGCCCGACGAAAGGCCATATCAGCCTAGTCGGAAATTAGGGGCCTGAGCCTTTGGGGAGGCCTGGTGACACTGACGCAAAGAAAAAAGGAAGAAAGAAAAGGGTGGAGGGACTCCGAATAAGAGAAAACGTAGAGATTAAGTGAAATTTACTACTGTTGTGACACTTAAAATTCAGTGAATTGTTTTCTTGTAAACAGTTTTGATTATTTTCTTTCCCCTCCCCCCTTTTCTTCTTTAACTTCTTTTTCACCCTTTTTTTCTTATTTTCTTCATTTCCCCCTTTTCTTCTTTTCTTTCTTTTTCGGGAGGGGCCCGGTGACATAACTGACAAGGGGCCCGCCTTGGCTCTCTGCAGCCCTGCGGATGTTCCATCATTGCATAGCAATAATAAAAACAGCTTAATTCACCTTCCCCAAAAAAAAGAAAAAAATCCATCAGAAATCGCTCTTGGAGCTACCTTACCGTTATAAAGTATCTCAAAACGTACATTTTCCGGTGGAAATTAGTTGCACCTAAATTCTACTGCAGTTAAATAATCTTAGCATTCAAAGAATATTTTTCTGCATTGATAAAGCACCGAAATAAGATAGCATCAAACAGCTAACCATAAATTCCCCTTTATTTCCACTTTCACCCGCCAAAATTTCATTTTCTTCTGCCGTTGTCAAATTTCCTTTTTATAATAGCCTGTCATAATGAATGTTTGAGCAGAAAAATTGGTTTTACTTGCTTTTCCAACACCTATTTTATGTCACACATTTTATTTTTTGACTATTATTTATTTTCACTCAAGGTAAGAGAACAAATCTGTTCTTTGCCGCGGGAAAAATGCATTTTGTTCCATAGTACATTTTTACTTCGTAATATTTTTCTAAGCTTATAAGAGTTTAGCAAGTACTATTACATTTCATGACACTTTTGTAATGATTTTCAATTTTCGTAATACATCAGGAGAAGATTTCAGTCGCTCAGGGTATCTTTTAGCCTCAATATCTCTATTTTAAACTGTCCCACTCTTATTTAATAGTTTTATTGTGTTATATGATACATAACTAGAGAAAAATTCCTAAACAATTATATAGATATCCAAAATTAAGAAATAATGATTCTTAAACACATTTAAAGCGAATTATTAACCTGCTTCAACGCTATCCCTCTATTGAGGGTTATTTTGAGCCACAATTTCTCTTTTTTAAAATGCCTCACTCATTTAATATAAGTGTCATTGTGCTTGTTGATAAATGACCGAAGAAACACTCCTAAATTACTTTATAGGTATCCAAAAGAGAGAAATAATTATTCGTAAATACATTTAAAATGAATTATTAGCGTGGTTTTTTTCAGGGCTATCGTGCCTTTTAGGGCACATTTTAGCCACAATTTCTCTATTTTAAACTGCTTCACTCTGATTTAGTAATTTTACTGCGCTTATTGATAAATAACGGATGAAATACTCCTAAACTGTTCTATAGCTATACAAAAGTAAATAATAATTATTCTAAAATACATTTAAAGTGAATTATTAGCTTGGTTCAATGCTATCCCGCCATTTAGGGTTACTTTGAGCTACAATTTCTCTATTTTAAAACTGCCTCACTCGTTTAATACGCTTCATTGTACTTGTTGATAAATGACCGAAGAAACACTTATAAGTTGTTCTACAGGTATCCAAAAGTAAGGTATAATTATTCTTAAATACATTTAAAATGAATTATTAGCCTTGTTCGTTCAGAGCTGTCCTGCCGTTTAGGGTTACTTTGAGCCTCAACTTGTCGATTTTAAACTGCTCCGCTCTTATTTAGTACTTTTTTCTTCTTATCTCTTACTTAGTAGTGCTTGTTGAATAAAAACGGAAGAAACAGAAATAGGGTGATTTTATAAAAACGTTAAGCTTGCTCAGAATTTTTTTTTTTTTTTTTTGTAAAATTTATTGCTTTGAAGGACAGATTGATACCAAAGGGTCTGAGACCTAAAAATGCACCCCCCCCCCGTGTCCGTTTACCTTGTCGTGGTGGGGGGGCTTGCGGTGTGGTGAGTTCGGGGCGAGCTCTTGGGAGGAGTAGTGAACCCCCAGTTGCTCAAACAGAATATCGGCGGGAGGGGATTTTTTTCCCTTCCTTCCCTCATCACACTTACCAAATGCGGACGAAAACCCCTAAGCCAAGGTGTGTCGACCGTGCCTATGGCTGCGTGGTACCGGGGGTAGTCGGTGCCTCAAACGGGAGGCTTCAGGGATAGCAGGCGAACCCTGTCGTACGCAGCCTTACCTCTGTGTAGGGGGGCTACACAGGGGCTAGACCCCACTTTTCCCCCTAGTTCTCTGGTTTTTTTATGGATATAAACACAAAGAACATTTCTCCCCCTTGTGGGGAGCGTCAGACTGAATCGCTTACATCTGCAAAATTCTTTATTATCAAAAGGAACGAAAATCTAACATTCACCGCTGTATCCCCATTCTTAATTAACAAGGCATTAATAAATCTTATCGGCGAGTTCCAATCAGTAAAAAAGCTACGCACTTGTGAACTATTAGTTGAAATCAAACATCCTAAACAAGTTCAACCTATTCTAGCTATCAAACAACTAGGCTCATATCTATGTACAGTTACAGCTCACTCAACTCTAAACTTTTCTCGGGGAGTTATTTCAGAGCCAGACCTTCTATTTACATCAGAGAAGGAAATTCTAGAAGAAATGAAAG